>NC_068388.1:12099176-12399687 GCF_023724105.1 Carassius gibelio | reverse complement strand
AATAGATCTGTGTAGGGGTTTAAACAAGCACATGCTCCTCATAAATGCAATGTTTGTGTTTATATTTAGTATTAAATTAGAATTTATTACCAACAAGTCTGAAATATTGTATTTTTATTTTACAGTATATCAAGATACCTGCTTCCTTGGATTCTCCTGATGCTTTCCGTGTCTTCTCCTTCTATCTGTCCAGTGACAGTAAAGACAAACCTCAGGCAAGCTTCGACTGCATTCAACAGTATATTTCTGGGTAAGACACTGATATTCAAATCAGATTAAAAACAAACAAAAAAACAGTATAAAAAAAGAACATCCTGTTATTTCCTCTGTAAAGCACAAACAGTGACAGTTCTGACTAGGGCTGCACAATTAATCAAATTTCTAATTGCGATTACAATAACGGATTGCCACGGTTACATATTCAGTCAAAACAGGAAATTGATCATTCAAACTCCACTTATTTTATTCTGCATGCTGTGTTTTTTTTTTTTTTTTTTTTTTTTTCTTCTTCTTCTTTCTACTGGCTATCTTACGGGTTTTCCCATTGTTTTAATTTTCGATTTAATTTAACATTGTAATAACATGCATATTTTTTTTTTACTTTTTTTTAATGAAGAAACCAATCCAGTATACTGTATAGTTGACATTTGAGGCTTAATGCTAGAGAAAAGCAATAAAAAAAATTCAAGTATTTTCCACTTATTTCATTTAAAAATATGTCATGAGGTTGCTTCAAACAGTGGTATAGTTCAATGTAAATTGTGATAATCGTAATTAATAATTGGAATTACACATTCAAGGGAATAATCAACAGTTATGATTTTTGTCATAATAAGCTCTAGTTCAGACCAGGACCTGACAAGCTTCTGTCAAAAAAAAAAAAACTGCAAGCACCATAAATAATAAAACTATTAAAAAAATTTAAAAAATCAAATATATATTTTTTATGAATAATTATAACAGAAATTTCTTAATAATGAGTGTATTTGTTATTATGTGTCTTAAATGCTAAATCTGTGTGTTGAGCATAGGTTGTTGTTTGTTTGGCACAACATTTACTTTGACCTTTGAACCCAATTTCCATTACAGTATTTGGCTTCACAGTTGGTTGTGAAGTTGCTGTCTCTTGATCGGAGTGGCTCTGATCTGTTCACTTTCCAGCTCAAAGGAGACTTGTAGTCTCACAATACTCCACTTGTCTCGCTGAAGTATAGCATTAGATAGGTTTGTGGGAAAGAGGATGCAAAGCAATTCCACAAAAACCAGTTAAGGCCATAAGTCATACATTTGTCACTGACTTTCCGGGTGCTTTGTAGACAAAGGAGCAGCTGTAACACTTAGCAACAGGGAGCAAGATATTAAACATGTCAGTCTTCACATAGCAGGTTGATTCTCAGAGTATTCCAGAACATTTCTGTTGTGATGTCCGCACTGAATTTTGATGTAGCCTTTTATTTGTAATGTCTTTTTTTAAACAACTTCACACACAAAATTTCTCAAGTAGAATTAACTATTATACAGTATGTATATATGTGTGTGTGTGTGTGTGTGTGTGTGTATATATATATATATATATATATATATATATATAGATATATAGATATATAGATATAGATATAGATATAGAATATATAGATAGATATATATATATATATATATCGATATATATATATATAGATATATATATATATATAGATATATATATATAGATATATATATATATAGATATATATATATATAGATATATATATAGATATATATATATATAGATATATAGATATATATATATATAGATATAGATAGATATATATATATATATATATATATATATAGATATATATATATATATAGATATAGATATAGATATAGATAGATAGATAGATATATATATATATATAGATAGATAGATAGATATATATATATATAGATAGATATATATATAAAGATAGATATATATATATATATATATATATATATATATATATATATATATATATATATATAGATAGATAGATAGATAGATAGATAGATAGATAGATAGATATAGATATATAATATGTCTACTTATGGTATACTATATATTTTGTATGTGTATATATTTAGTAAAATATTTCATGTATAAAATAATATTTATGTGTTTGTGAGTTAAATATTTGAATATAAATTATTTTTATTATGCATAAATAATTGCATGTCATATTCATACAAATGTTTTTTATAAGCTTTACAACAAAGTCTCCAAACCACATTCATAAACACCCTTAAAAATTGTGCCATATCATGACACATCACTTAACTGTTTATAATTTCCAAACAATTCTAACTGCTGCTTTCAAGACTGTACATTCATTCCTTAGAATTTCAACAAATCCACATAAATACTTTCAAGCATGACAATGTAACTCGCTGTGTATTTCCTGTTCTTGCTTAGAGATGGCAGGGAGCATCTGGAAAGTCAGGGCAGTATTCAGGACAAAATCACGGTGTGTGCCACCGACGATTCCTATCAGATGACCCGCGAGCGCATGTCTCAAGTGGAAAAAGACATCTGGAGTCGCTCAGCCATCGAGATCAAACCTGGATCCACACATCCTAGTAAGAATCTGGCTCATGCACATAAACACAAAGGACCAACTCCATATGCACAGATGCAATTATCTCTCATTAAAACATTATATTATATCAAATAACACAATTAATTTCTTCAAAAAGCAAGTAATATGTTAGCCTGGTAGCGTCATGTCCTGTTAATAATGGTGGATAAACCAGGATGTTTTTGATCAAGGGATGCTTGTGTATCAGACGAGCCAGTTAAGCCTTATTTCCCTTCCCTCAATCCCTCCTTCTCAAGCATTTATCTGCAGATGACACCGGCACGAAGCCACAGACCTGCTCCATTAATCTGATTGAGACTGCCAGAAGTATGCACTAACAAGTCTCATGCTGGGTGGATGAAGTTTAGCCCAGGTTTTTAATTACCATGGCTGGGGATCAATTAGGTTTTCATCTGCAGAAATACTGAATTATACATGGGTCTCTCTCTGAAGCGAAGTCTGCAATTCCCCAAGCGATGACTAGAGAGAAGGACACACGTCGCTCTGGCCTCTCGTGTCTAAGAAAACTGAAAGAAGGCACTTGAGTGGTTAGAAAAAATAAGGCCTGTTTAATTCGGGGCAGTTAAAATCTCTGAATCACTTTCACTGAGGAAATCAAATAGCCCCTTCCAGAGCTCTGCAGTATCCCTTTTTTTCAGTATATGTCTCAATTTGCCTTGTAATGTAAACACATTTGAGCTTCAGTGCTTGCTAAGGGGTATGATTTAGAGACGAGCATTATAGGAAGGACCATAGCGAGTTAATTTGATGTTGCACCATTCAGATTTTATGTAATAGGTGCGTTTGAGTGAGTTTATAGAATTTGCTTTGGCTTTTCATCCCATCATGGACTAAAAAGCATATTTTTAAACCAGCTCCAAATGCATATGGCGGTCGAAACGGAGCCATGTCCTTGCACAATTTGGTGCCTGGCAGATACATTTGTTTGGCTGAAACGAAAATAGAACCGCATCCAACTTCTTTCCCATCTCTGTAGTGGAGCAGAGAAACCTCTTGTGGCGGCACACTGTATTTCTGTGGTGAGGTAATGGTACACTTATCTTGTAGACTCTTCTAAATCCTGCTTTGCCCTCATAGCTTTCATAGTTGGCACAGGCTTTCAGATGTATGGCAGGTATTTCAATGGACGTTTAATTATAAAGAGCAGACGCATTTTAAGGTCGCTTTAACTTTGCATGCTTTTGGAGGGTTGATGCTGATATCTTAGTAAGCACGGGTGGAAGGTTGATAAAAATAAGTCTGTAAAATAAACTTCAGATAGAAATATCTTGGTTATGTGATCCTATTTTTGCATTTTTATGGTAACACTTTAGTATGGGGTCCAATTCACACTGATAACTAGCTGCTTATTAGCATGTCTATTATTAACATATTGGCTGTTTATTAGTGCTTATAAAGTACATATAATGCATGTAGGGCTGAAACGATTCCTCGAGTTACTCGAGTTACTCGATTACAAAAATTCCTCGAGGCAAAAACTCTGCCTCGAAGCCTCGTTAAATTCCTATGACGCGCACTATACGCGCGGCGCAGGGATTTGATTGTGTCACACGGACCGTTTATTCACACGGACCTTTTGAATTTAGTTGGCGCAATGGCGGAGAATAGATCTATAAATAAACGGCAGAAATTGTCTAAAGTGTGGGATCATTACACACTTAATAAAGAAGAGAACAAGGTGCAGTGTCTCTACTGCAAAATAGAGCTGGCATACCACAACAGCACATCTTCCATGATTCAGCATCTGAACAGAAGACATCCACTCTATGCTGTTTCACCAAGCATCGCTGAAACAAGGTAAATTAACGTAGTCTAAGCCTATTGATGTTCGCTGATTTTAATCCCATACTGCATTTGTAGTGATGTCGTGATGCGGTTTGACTAGATATGATGTTTAACTTTGATGACGTTTTAAAGTAGTAAACGTAACTATCACGTTCAATTGCAAGAGAGTATAGCCTGAAAAAAGAACCCCTTCACACACACACACACACACACACGTACATTTTGATGTTTGTTTTGAGATTACAGCTTATTATTTATAATTGTTTATAATTGTTTTATTTACATAATTTTTTTTATACATTTTATACATTGTGTACCTGTTTGGCTTGATATTTTATATTCATTTTTTGTTCTCAGGTTAACTAAACTAAATTTGCAGAAGGTGCAATCCTTTTTTTGTAATGTTGTGTATTAAGAAGACAAAAAACTTAGTTTATATTCATATTAGTTTTACAATACATGTTATACATGTTACAGTAAGTTCACTTAACTGTACATTGTTCTATAATTGTTGGCAATGCCAACTTGGCACTTAACTTTTGGAGCCAAACTTTTGGACTTGGAAATAAATACCTCTGTTGAGAAATAAAAGCCAAATGCTTGTTCATTTTACAGCCACATCATTTTTGTTATGCATTATTTTTTTTGGTTGTTCAAAAACACACACAAATCGTTTTATCCGATTACTCGATTAATCGATCGATTAAGTGCTAGATTAATCGACTACAAAAAGAATCGATAGCTGCAGCCCTAAATGCATGACATCCATAATCCTACCCAGTTTCCTAAACTTAAGAACTACCTTATAAACTATAAGTAAGCATCAAATAAGGAGTTAATTGAGGCAAAAGTTATAGTTAATGGTTAGTTAATAATGTGAACTGGACCCTAAAATAAAGTGTGACCATTTTTATTTTTTATTTTTTTACATACAGTAATGTCAGTCAGCCACTAGTCGTGTTTATGAATATACAATACATTTCTAAACTACAGTATATACTATAAGTGCAGACAAGTAAGTTGTGTTATTGTGGCGTATTTGAGGATGCAAACATGATTAAACTAGTGCTTACTGAGCTTTGTGAGGTAAAACGATTTGATTTTGGAATGTGATTTGATGAGATTGCCTGTAAGGCTAGATTTGATTTAATGCTTGATGATGGAGTCATATGACAAATGTCTGCAGTTCATAAAGTATTATTGCCCCAAAATACAGTAAAGTGTCTCCAATGCTTTTGTAGACAGAGAGTGTTTAATTCAACACTTTTTGCAAAGCGCAACATGTATAGGCGTCAAGAGGAATTCAGTACTGTTGTGCTCTCTCTCTCTCTCTCTCTCTCTCTCTCTCTATCTCTCTCGCTCTCTCTCTCTCATTTCCCAGCATGTTGGACTGTGTGATATTCAAACATTCCTCATAAATGGGATCATTGTTCTCACAGTTCTGTGGTTATTGCATTATATCATGTAGTTAATGCAACTGCTGAAATATGAAAACGGCTCTTTAAAGAATAATGAAGTGTGACAGCATGTGCAATAGCAGAACTTGCAACAGAGAATCAAACATTTTTGAGAAAGGAAAGCTGTCACCTGTTGTTGAGGTATATATGTTCATACACTGTTATGTTGTCACATTTCCTCTTAAAGGCTTTTAAAGGTGTAGTTCACCCAAAAATAAAAAAAGAATGTAATTTAGTGACTGTTATGTCATTCCAAATGACACAAGTCACAGTTTCTGAGGAACTTCTGATTAATGTACGGGTAACTTGTTTTTTCATAGTTACGACAAATGGGGTTTGAAAACTGTCACAAATTCCCATAAAAGTGCTTGTATGACTTGTCTGCTATGACTTGTCTGCTGAGTCTTATATGTTGGCCTTGTATTGGAAAAAAATTCTTAATTCGAGAATGATTCTTGAATGAATCGAATTAATTCATTTAATTCATTGACAATTAATTGGTTTCACAAAAGCAGTCTGAATTATTTTTTTCCTTTTTTTCAGTCGACCCACTGACTCCAATTGCAGCAGTAATTTCTGAATTAAGTGCTGACTGGAGAACAGTTTCCAGTGAACAGCGACTTCATATTTTAATCTGTTTCTCACACAAAGCTTTCACTTGCTTCAGAAGACTTGTTATATACAGTATTGTTCAAAATAATAGCAGTACAATGTGACTAACCAAAATAATCAAGGTTTTTAGTATATTTTTTATTGCTACGTGGCAAACAAGTTACCAGTAGGTTCAGTAGATTCTCAGAAAACAAATGAGACCCAGCATTCATGATATGCACGCTCTTAAGGCTGTGCAATTGGGCAATTAGTTGAATTAGTTGAAAGGGGTGTGTTCAAAAAAATAGCAGTGTGGCATTCAATCACTGAGGTCATCAATTTTGTGAAGAAACAGGTGTGAATCAGGTGGCCCCTATATAAGGATGAAGCCAACACTTGTTGAACATGCATTTGAAAGCTGAGGAAAATGGGTCGTTCAAGACATTGTTCAGAAGAACAGCATACTTTGATTAAAAAGTTGATTAGAGAGGGGAAAACCTATAAAGAGGTGCAAAAAATGATAGGCTGTTCAGCTAAAATGATCTCCAATGCCTTAAAATGGAGAGCAAAACCAGAGAGACGTGGAAGAAAACGGAAGACAACCATCAAAATGGATAGAAGAATAACCAGAATGGCAAAGGCTCAGCCAATGATCACCTCCAGGATGATCAAAGACAGTCTGGAGTTACCTGTAAGTACTGTGACAGTTAGAAGACGTCTGTGTGAAGCTAATCTATTTTCAAGAATGCCCCGCAAAGTCCCTCTGTTAAAAAAAAGGCATGTGCAGAAGAGGTTACAATTTGCCAAAGAACACATCAACTGGCCTAAAGAGAAATGGAGGAACATTTTGTGGACTGATGAGAGTAAAATTGTTCTTTTTGGGTCCAAGGGCCACAGGCAGTTTGTGAGACGACCCCCAAACTCTGAATTCAAGCCACAGTACACAGTGAAGACAGTGAAGCATGGAGGTGCAAGCATCATGATATGGGCATGTTTCTCCTACTATGGTGTTGGGCCTATTTATCGCATACCAGGGATCATGGATCAGTTTGCATATGTTAAAATACTTGAAGAGGTCATGTTGCCCTATGCTGAAGAGGACATGCCCTTGAAATGGTTGTTTCAACAAGACAATGACCCAAAACACACTAGTAAACGGGCAAAGTCTTGGTTCCAAATCAACAAAATTAATGTTATGGAGCGGCCAGCCCAATCTCAAGACCTTAATCCAATTGAGAACTTGTGGGGTGATATCAAAAATGCTGTTTCTGAAGCAAAACCAAGAAATGTGAATGAATTGTGGAATGTTGTTAAAGAATCATGGAGTGGAATAACAGCTGAGAGGTGCCACAAGTTGGTTGACTCCATGCCACACAGATGTCAAGCAATTTTAAAAAACTGTGGTCATACAACTAAATATTAGTTTAGTGATTCACAGGATTGCTAAATCCCAGAAAAAAAAAATGTTTGTACAAAATAGTTTTGAGTTTGTACAGTCAAAGGTAGACACTGCTATTTTTTTGAACACACCCCTTTCAACTAATTGCCCAATTACACAGCCTTAAGAGCGTGCATATCATGAATGCTGGGTCTCATTTGTTTTCTGAGAATCTACTGAACCTACTGGTAACTTGTTTGCCACGTAGCAATAAAAAATATACTAAAAACCTTGATTATTCTGGTTAGTCACATTGTACTGCTATTATTTTGAACAATACTGTATAAATAATGTCACCGTTTGTTAATTTGATTTTATTATTATGTACCTCTGCCGGGTTTGAACTGGTCCGGATACAGCAGGAAGGATAACCATGAAAGTTTAAAGAGATACTTCACCCAAAAATTTATATTCTCTTGTGTTGTTTCAATCCTGTATGACTTTCTCTTCTGCAAAACACGAGATATTTTAAGAAATATCAGTGGTCACCAAAAACGTTTGGCTGCCAGCATTCTTCAGAATATCGTTTTTTTTTTTTTTTTTTTTTTTGTATTCCACAGGAAAAAAAAGTCAGTTATACAGGTTTGAAACAACATGAGGGTGGTACATTTTTTTGTGTTCCACAGAAGACCGTATGTCATATGAAGTAAATAAATGATAACTGACAGTTTACTTTTGGGTGAACTTTCCTGTGAAGATTGCTTAAATTGATTGATGTGAATATTGCTTAAAATGACTGAGTAATTTGATTTTACCCAGTCCATTTGAATTTACCTCACAAGACAACAGCGTAGTGTGTTTCTGCAGCAATAACAAAGCCCTAAAGCAGCATAAATGGATGCGTGAATGTTATGTTAAACTAGATGAGCACAGGAGCGTAGCACATTTACTAGCAGCTTATGCTTCACTTTGTCCTATTGCAACCTTCAAAGTACAGCTTAGACTTCTAATGAGATTAGGCATGCTTGATATCTATTAGAACTCCTGAGTCCTGTTGTCTCCAGGTGAAGTAGTACACTGGTGGGAAGATGGAACACCGAAAAAACTTCTTTTGTTTCCACGGTTTAGATATTTGCACACTCCACGGCCCAAAGTGCACATCTGGAGAATGGTCATATGAGTGCTGTGGGGGCCATCGTGTTCACTCAAAGCTGTATTTCCTAAAGTGGTCCAGCGCTTGCTGTTTACACTACTGTATTTATGAAAGTCCATTGTCACGGCTCCAGCGTTCACCCCTTGTCTGTTATGTGTGTGTCTAATTTCACCTCAGAGCGGCTCGGTTTTGTTTTGCGTAACGAGAGCTTGGGGATTTGCGTGGCCCTAGAAGTTCTGTGCTATTTGCAGAGCTCTCGGTTTATTTTCAGTGTTGAGGAAGCATTCGAGTTAATAAATAATCTTTCAACCTGTTTTATGTCACTCAGCAGATTCTAAGCTTGCTTTAAACTCTTGTGAAGACATAAACATTTTTTAAGGAATAATAAAAGGTGATTTTTTTTGTTGTTTTGTTTTACAATTCATAAAAACATTAGTGACCCTTATTTTTTGCTCCCCTCAGGTAAATGTGTGAAGATTAAGAAGAAGCAGGGCTTGCCGACCAGCTTAGACAACACTAACAGACATTCACCCAGCAACAAGAAGAACGGTACACCTAGCTTGGTGGCCACCAGGCCCTTGAAAGAACGTGTTATTCACATTCTGGCCTTAAAGCCCTACAGCAAGCCAGAACTACTGCTCTGGCTGGAGAGGGAGAAAGCCAGTCCCAAGGACAAGGTCGACTTGAGTGCTGTGCTGGATGAGGTAAAACACAAGTGCACGGCATGCAGCAGCGCAAATGCGCAGCAAACACAATATTTATATCTAGGTAAATGGAAAAATGTTTGCATACCTCAGTTGGTATCTTAAGAGAAGTACTGTGAAACATTATAAAAAAAAAAACAGTTATATTTTTTTAATGTATTTTTAATGGCAGCCATTACTCCAGGCTTCAGTGTCACATGATTCTTCAGAAATCATCCCAATAATCCGATTTGGTGCTCAAGAAATATTTATCATAATTATCAATTACCATGATTGATTTCTTTCAGGTGTTTTTTTTTTTTTTATTTTGTTTTTTTTTATAGAAAGTTAAATATATATAACTTTGTGTATATATATATATATGTGTATATATATATGTGTATATATATATGTGTATATATATATATATGTGTATATATATATATATGTGTATATATATATATATGTGTATATATATATGTGTATATATATATGTGTATATATATGTATATATATGTATATATATATATATATATATATATATATATATATATATATATATATATATATATATATATATATATATATATATATATATATATTTGAAATAGTAAATGCATGCATATGGTTACAAACATTCACTTTTGACCAGTTTAATGCATCCTTGCTGAATAAAAGTATTAATATTTTTTTTTATTAATTTCTAAAAATTTTACTGACCCCAAACTTTTGAACAGTATTATATTATATTATATTATATTATATTATATTATATTATATTATATTATATTATATTATATTATATTATATTATATTATATTATATTATATTATATCAGTAAGTCACAAACAAGTTAAAGAATGTTTAATGAATTGTTTTGCCTGAGGTGTATTAATGCACACAAAGCTTTCCAGACTGTCGCTCATGGAGGCTATAGTTTAAATCAGTTGCAAATTTTTTGTCACTTTTGTGACCGTTTAAGTCGATGCCCGGAGCCCTGTATATTAATATGTTGTTGATTAAAACTCTCTGTCAGCATTTCATTGTGCGCCAGTGCCAAGTTTTTTTTATATATATATCTCTCCCATCAGCCCTACTTCAGAAAACACAGTTCAGTACTCAGCCTGTCCAGATAACATAGCTTGTCCAGAGCTGCTTCTCTATTGCGTCTGGGCAGACAAGATGGTTATGGCTGATTTTGTCAGTAGGTTTATTTGCTGAACGTTTCCTGCTGCGTTTATATTCAGGAGTTCCTGCAGAGTCAACAAGGGGAGATTGCGGTGCTAGCGGTAGCAATTAGCCTTCTGCCATAATGATATTTGGAGAATGGATTGCGATTTGACAGACGGAGGGTTGAGCTGGGTTCATATTCCATTTGTAAAAGTGCTCTGCAGAATGCCCTATGCTGCAATACATTTATGCTTTCTGTTTTACATTTACAAGGTCTGAATTGAATTATGTCCTCTGGATGTATTTAAGAATGTCCTTAAAAGGCCTATCGTACATTATTTTTCTCTCTCGTAAAAAAAAATCTGAAGTGTCATATTTCTTCAAAAAGATGCTTACTCCAGTAATGCTTGATGGTTCAAGTCACTCTTGAGATATTATTTACTTAAGTGCGTTTGTGAAAAAGGCAGTTTCTCATCAGGATAATAATATATGTAATTGTATGTTTCCTTTCAGGTGGCTAAACTCAATCCCAAAGACAGCAGCTTTACACTAAAGGATGATTTCTACAGACATGTGCGGAGGGACTGGCCCGGCTATGTTGAAGAAGAGCGGCAACTCATTCAAAGGGTGTTGGCAAGGTACATGCAGTATTCTCAATTCTCACAACATCACTTTTATCTTTTTATTAATATTTATTGTCATTTCAGTGTGTCAGACTATAATCTTCCATACTTTACCTTAAAATACTTTACTTTGCTTTGCTTTGCAATCCAGCCTTTTTTGTCTTGCATAGACCCATTAGTAAGATTAAGTACCTCTTCATCAAGACCATATCAAAAATATTCTCTTTTTTCTCCCAAAATCTTTACATTAACTGTTCCCTCCGGGTGGAATGACCTGTCCAACTCTATTTAATTTTATTGAGCTTTATGTTAACAAAAAATGTTTTTAAATAGTTAAAACAACCCTGCTTAGAGACATGCTAAAATGTCATAACAGTATTATTTCCTAACTTCCTTTGACTAAGACGTTTGGTAGTTTTGTCATCCAGGCCTTGCCCCCGCAGTCTGCTGAGATGATGTGTTTTTTTTGGAGGCTTTATTAAGTACGCGTTTTAGCACAGATGATGTGGTTAGTAGGCCTGTCTGAGCAGGAAGTCGTGCGATTCACTGTGCTGTTTAGTGGAATTATGCTGAAAGCTTCTGTGCAGGCACATTGAGTCCCGGAACAATAGGGGAATAAACGACAGCCATCCTGCCATGTTTTTGGGAGGTTCTTAATTTTTATGTGCACTGCCAGTCTAAATGAACCTAATGGGACAGATCAAGATGATCTTACAATAAACCCCAGAGCAGGATGTGCACAACACGGCTTGTCTGCAGAAACATCCATGCACTGCTTCAGTTCAAAAGTTTGGGGTCAGAAAGATATTTTTAAACATTTTTCAAAGAAGTTTCTCATGCTCACCAAGGCTGCATTTATTTGATCAAAAATACAGTCAAATGTAATATTGTGAAATATTATGATATAAGACAACTGTGCTAATTTATGTGATGGCTAAGCTGAATTTGCAGCTCCAGTCATTACTCCAGTCTTCAGTGTCACATGATCCTTCAGAAATCTTTCTAATAATCTGATTTGATGCTCAAGAAAAATGTTGAAAAAAGTTGAGCTTTAATATTTTTTTGTTGAAACCATGATGCTTTTTTTTCATATATAAAAAGTTTAAAAGAACATTTCATAATGCATATCACTCAGTTTATTTACTGTAAAAAAATTATATATATATATATATATATATATATATATATATATATATATATAATTTTCACAAATATAATATTTTTATTTATAGTCAAGAGTGGTTCTGTACATCAGGTTTGTTTTGGCACTGAACCAAGACGCTTCTGAAGAACTATCCTTCATGTGATGAAAAGGCAGCTCTTTGAGAGGAAGGAGCTGTAGGAAGCAGATTGTCAGAGGAAAGTTCCAGCAGAGTAGGAATGTCTCTGGCACCATTGTTCTCGTCACTGGACATTAGCGAGGCTTTTGCCAGTCCCACTGCAGATGTTATCAGCTAACCCGGAAATGCTAAGCTAGACTTCTGGCCAAATGAATGTTTTTACACTCCGTTCGGGATCAGCCAAACCTGATTAACACTCGTGCAAATCCTAGACCTTGATCTTGAGCTTTAAATTTCTTCCTGTTTAGTTCCTCTATTTCCTGTAAACACAACTGCACCGTTTTAGAGCTTTCTAGAACTGGGAAGTTGACCTCAACTCGGGAACTGGTTCACAGAATTTAATTAGCAAAGATTTCCTGGTGGCAAGCATGAACCGGAATGGCGTTTTGATGGCATCTAACTCTCTGATATTTCAGAAAACTCCAGCCTCTCAGCAGCAGCAGTAGCCAGTTGAAAAGTGTCCAGTCCAGCCATTCATTCCACAAAACCTCAGGGGATTCTCCATCCCAGCTCAGCCCTCTCAAGAATCTCTCCATGGTAAAAATGCACCTATAAAAAGAAGTGCTACCTTTCCTCTGTCTCGTTTTAAAACTTTTTGCATGCTGTAGTATCTATGCAATGGACTACCAGGTTCTTGTGTGTACTTACAGAGGTTTGTCACTGAATATATGATTGATATAACTGAGATTAGAGTGAGAAAAGCCTCCTTTTTTTTTTTTTTTCTTGTAAAGATCATGTTTGGCGCCATCTGCTCTTTATTTATGGAGATGCTGGAGGCGCTTCAGTCCCAATTAAGCTGCCGGTCCACACTATTGCAGTTTTCCCATCTGCAAAGTTTGTGAAATCTCCTTCTTTCTTTACTCCCAGAAACGCCCAGTGCCTTCCGACCATCCAGAAAGTCAGACGCCAAAAAAGCAACGTTTATTAGATCAGAACAAGCTCTTGCAGTCTCCTTCCAATAGACATCTCGGCTCCTCCATGGGCCGTAGCTCTTCTGCTCATGGAAACACAAGTACAGCTCAGCAGAGCCCTGACGGTCTTTCCCAGCGGCACAAGCTCGGCGAGTCCAACAGCGTGCCCAAACCAGAACCAGCACAGCAGCCATCGTCCAGCCCCAAACACCCAAGAACTGAACCAGACATCTGCACTGACCAGCAGCTAGCAAACGGCCAGCACAAAAAGAAGTCTAAGAAGCATAAAGAAAAGGAGCGGGAGCGCTTAAAACCTGAGTGGGTCGAGACCAGTCCGGACCTCAAACAGAACCAGGAAAATGTCAAAGGTGAGGCAAAAGATTTCAAGGTAAAATGTTGGTGCAGAGATGCAATATATTTGTGGCCAATACATAATTTGCAAAGGAAAATAATATATACACTACTGTTTAAAAAGGTTTTGGTCAGTATGTTTATTTATGTATTTTTTGTTAAGGAAATTTCTAAATATTACTTTATGATTTATACATTCTTGGGGTTTCTTAATTGCTAACAAGCAGCTGAAACATAGATACACATTCTCAACTTCTAAACAACATGGGAAATAAAATAAATAAATAAATAGATAAAAGGGAGCTGCTAACACCATTAGTTCCCGAAATGAATACTTTTATTCAGCAAGAATGCATGAAATTGGTAGAAAGCGACAGTAAAGACATAGCAGTTGTTTTCAATTGTACTAATATTTCAGATTTGATTTTTTTTTTTTTATTTAGAATTAAATACATGTAGCATTGATCAGCATATAAGATGGATATAACAGCATATAACTGGAAACATTACATGATTACATTACATCAATACTAATTGTGTGATTTGTCACAGTGTATTTACTTTTTTTTTCTAATTGTTGGCCTGTGTACATACTGTAGACATTATTTAAAATAAATAAGAATTTAAAAATGTATAATTTAATATATCTAATTATTTAAATTAAAAATATATATTAACACAAAATTATGTTTACCAGCTTTTTAAGCTGTACTGTTTTTGCCAATGAGATTTAAAGTCCACTATTAAATTGTATTACAACATGATGTTATGGTTGTTAGATGGTATGATGTCAGGCAGTGATAATGGTAGGGATTGTGGTGATCATTATCAATATTTATTAGCAATGCCAAAAGGCCAATGGAGTCATTGTTTTTCAGAGGGCTTTTTTTGTTGATGCTGAATAACTCGTTTCAGCTCTGCCACTGCAATTCCTCTCAGAGGTGGCTCACTGTGGGACACTTTCATTTCAAGAGAAATCATAGCAGAACAGGTTCAGACTTGCCAAGCAATTCAGGAAATATTCCTGTATGTTTGTGTGCGAGTGCAAGTACAAGTGACCCACTGTAAAACGCAGCAAAGTCTTTTCAGGCCGATGTCTTATCAGCGACGACTGCCCACCTTGTCCCTTATCGCAAGATTTGATAAATGGCTCCATCAGCCTGTGCAGTATGGCGTTTTGATATGTTTGCGTAGTGAGATTACATGAACCATTTCATCATTCTTGTCTGTGTTAATGTGTAGACCATGAACGACCCAACACACCTGTCTCCCGTTCCTCGCCCGACGAGCTGCCTGACTATTTATTGTAAGTAAGACCAGATTTCGGTTTATTTTACTGGTTTGTGCTTCTGTAATCTTGAAGTGGAGATGTCTGCTGATGATAAAGGAATAGAAAATGAACAGTAAGAAAAAAGAAACGTCTGTTTTGTTTTGGCTTTTAAATGTTCTGTATTTGAGCTTTTAAAGGCTCTGGTGTTCTCAGAAAAACACCCCAAGAATGAAAATACACATTTATTTGAATATGTAGCGCCACCTACTGGTTTTTCTTGGGAATCTGCCTAGGGACTTAATTTATTGGCCCTGTTAAAATGTTTTAGTTCACTCAAAAAACGTTTCTTTCCAGAAAATACAACACTATTACAGACTCCGAGCAGCAGAAGAGGTACAAAGAGGATTTTTGTGCGGAGTATGATGAGTATAGAGACCTTCATGAACGCATAGGGAAAGTCACAGAGATATTTGTTCAGCTGGGATCCAAGATAAAGACGCTGTCTCCTGGGACACACGAGTATAAGGTTTGGAAAAATACATCATATACACTATTGTTCATATGTTTGGAGTCACTTTTTGAAAGAAAGAATTTATTTTATTTAAGGACGACACATTAAATTGATCCAAATTGACATTATAATAAAATCACAATGATTTATGTATGATCATGTGACACTGAAGACTGCTGTAGTGGCTTGTTTACCTGTGGAAGAATGTGTCTTTATTTTACAAGATAATGCCTTAGCACGCCTTATATAACAGTTACATATTACATGATGTCAGAGGTTATTTTAGATAAATGTTTGGCTTTTTTTATTTGTTATTTTTTTATTCTAGGTAATGGAAGTTCAAATAATGGAGAAGTATAGGAAGTATAAGAAGGTAAGAGAATTGTATTATGTGTGTTGAAAGTGTTTGCAAGGCACTCATTGAGCTCACTGAACTGCATATTTACAAACTAGAGCTGGGTTAAAATATTTAAATTATTGCCTTAATTGTATGCCTTATTTGAATAATCTGATTATAATTCTTAAAATCCCATGTTTTTAGTTTTGTCTAAATGCGATTATAGTATTTATTAATTCTTAATTGCTTTTTATTTTATTTTAAATATATGTTTTAATAATGTATGTGTGTTACTTTTCATATTTCGGCTTAACTTTAATTTATTCCAGTTTGAATGATTTTATATTTTATTGAAAAAATAAATACTTGTTTAGGTTCGCTGCCAAGGGGATATTTTTATTTCTAATTTACGTTTAGATTTTAACATTTATATTTTATATCAACTAATGAAAACAATTTGAATAGTTCTTAATCATGGTTAACAATAACAAAACTTGGACCGTTTATATTCTGTGACGTGAATACTAAACATGATACAGATTAGAAACTGCGTCAGTACTGACACCCACCTCTAATGTGCACATTTTGAAGGTGTTGTTCTTGTCCCTACAGAAGTTTCCAGGCTACCGGGAAGAAAAGAAGCGCTGTGAGTATCTCCATCAGAAACTATCGCACATCAAGGACCTGATTCTGGACTATGACCGCTCACAAACACCCTCCTAGTGCCAGCCGTTCCACTCTCCTCCTCCTCTTCCTCCTCAGTCTGCTTGCACAGACCAAAAAACTCCTCAGTGGAAAATAAACCAGGACCAAATGTCTCTTCTTGAGCACAACAAGGCATTTCCGTGTCTTTCCTCCACACAAACTGTGGGTAACAATGTGGAGGCTGAGGATCTATGCCCAAACTATCCCATAAAGGCCAAGACCTCCGACTAGTGACTTAAGCCCTTTAAAGGTTTTTTTTTTTCTTGTGTAAAAAGTGTTGCATTGAGGGATTGGTTAGATGTGAGACACAACCTAAGCCAAAATAGTTTTGTGTCTGTGTGTGTGTGTGTGTGTGTGTGTGTGTGTAACCATTGCCCTTGACCTTCTAACCCTGGCTCTGAGCTCTGACTTTCAGGGCTGCGCGCTGCTTTTATTGTACAATCATAAAGCCTGGACGATGAGAGATGATTATCTGTCAGTGAACTATCAGAGAACTTAAGCACAGTTTCTATTTTGGTATTTTACTGAATGTATATTTGTACACTTGTAAGATCTTGACATCTATTATAGAGCGTTTAATCACTGGATAGAATAAGGGAAACCTGGAATTTTCTTAACTTGAGGTGATCCTACCAAACTCTGTGGAGGGTGCAATCCGTCAAATGAACTTCAGACTCTTAATTAGACGATACCCTCCTCTTTTGTCTGTAGCTGCATGATGAGTTCTGGGATACAAATTAAATCTGATGAAATCTGAGATGAAAGGTGCTTAACCTTTAAGTGATCATTTTATAATGGTTTTTGTGTCCAGTGTTCAAACCACTACAGGAGACTGTCCTTAAAATAACGATGTTGATATCATCATCATTATTATAATTATTATTATTATTATTTAGACACTAAACAGCAGAAACAATCATGAATTTCTTTTATTCTTTTTTTTTCTAACAAAAAATATATTGATTAATGGACAAGAAAAACAATCTTTATCTGATCTGTTGGATATGTTACGGGAAATTTGACATATGTTTTATTGACATCATTATTGGTATAATTTCTTGAAGTTTGAATGAACTCTGAATTCTTTCCCTTTGAAAAGCATGAAGGAGACCTTCATAGACTGTGTCAGGCTTTCTCTGAAACTTCGTTTGAGTCATGTTTTATGTGAATGAAAGTATACAGTGTGTCTGGTTTCCCAGAATGTAGTACTTGATGAACACAGATGGAGGATCTCACTGGCGTTCTGCTTTACTTTACGGCCCAGCGTGAACACCATACATCATAGAAGAAGTCTTTCCAAAGTCCCTCGATGTCTGTGTCATTCCTGTTCATGCCCTTAGCCTCATGTACATTATGGAAGTATTTTCTTGTCACTTTTGCGATTTGACATTTCTCTTGTGGAGACTGCTGATCTGTTATTTATGTCACTACAGTGTTAGTTCCTCTAATCCTTTATCCTGATTTGTTATCCCGCTGGAAAACTGATAGATTTGCCAAAATAGCATTGCTCTTTATATTGTTAACAGGTTGTTTGAACCTTTCATGGGGCAACTTCATGTAGATGCCTTAAATAAACTGGACCACATTAACTTAATACAATGGAAATGTCTCCTGATTTGAATTTAATTTCCGTTTGTTTAGCAAATTCTTATTAAACCTATTAAAAATGTGTTAATTGAGGTACAGCTAAATGAAAATCTTAAAATATGTTATACTGTATATTATATATAATAGTGTAGTATATTATATTCAGGCCTCAAATTAAGGGGGATGGGTTGGGGGGGTGTCATCCCCCTGGTTGAAAAGAAATGACAAAAAGTATAACCACCTTCCCCTTTACCATCCCTTTTGGATTAATAATGTGTATTATGTGAAACTTATCATGCAAATAAAATATTACAATCATCTACTGCCATAACTGTGATATAAATAACTGCGAACGGCCAATCAGAACTCTGTTCTGTTACAAGCTACGTGGAAGCTGATATATATAGTTCTTAGCAATGTATATTTCTAATCAAAAAAATAGGTTTTGATATATTTACAGTAGGAAATCATCTGATGAGAAAAATTGATAATTTTGACCCATGCAATGTTTTTTTTTTTTTTTTTTTTTTTTTTTTGGCTATTGTTAAAAATATACCCCAGCGACTTAAGTATGGTTTTGTGGTCCAGAGTCACACATTACATATTATAGTACACATTATATATTTACATTACATTTATGCATCTAGCAGCAGATGCTTTTATCCAAAGCGACTTACAGTGCATTCAGGCTATACATTTTTAACCCATGTGTGTGATCCCTGGGAAACGAACCCACAACCTATATATAGAGAGAGAGAGAGAGAGAGAGAGAGAGATACTGTACACACATGATGTTAAGCTTACTGAGACTTGTTGTAGCACTTGTTCATTTGTTGATTTTGATTGCTTCCTTTGTCCTCATTTGTAAGTCAATTTGGATAAAAGCATCTGCTAAATTACTAAATGTAATGTAAATGTAATATATATACAGGGTGGGACATATTTCATAACTAGGAGGAATTCTTTAAAAAAGTCTAAAGATCTCATCTCTTGAACCCAGTCTCGGTACACCCCTAACATATATAAACAAATTAAAACATAAACTGAAAATATAAAATATAGAGGCAAATTTAAGCTTAAATAAAACCTATAATAGAATATGACTAACATGAAAAGCAACCCTAGTTTAGAACACTGTGGACCTGATCTCACAGGGTAATTTGCATAATGACATTTAATAGCAGTCAAATTTCCACTCACTTATTTTGAAGGACATACATTCGTTTGTATCTGTTGTAGTTCTATTTTTTCCGCATCAAAGAGTCTGCCAAACGTTTTCCTTAAAAAAGGTGTTGAAGTAAACTAATAGAACCAATAATATTGTATCTTTTGAATTTTTCATTTCCATTTCTGAATATGAATGGATAAGGCATTTATTTCAGCATGAAATAGAAACGTAACTTATTTACTACATGCATTTTATTGCTCTTATTGTGAACGATGATTTAATGGTTCCTCCATGCATGCCTATTCCTTCATCATACTTGCATTACATTGCAACTTTAAATCTAGTTTAAGCCTATGCTGTAATAAGTTTCAAACTAAACCATCACAAATCCATGTAGAAATTCTGTATCCATAAGAGATGTTTGTCTCAGTTTTAATTGTGTCTCAGGACAAACTGTTGAAATTTTACCTTAGAAGTCAAGTGATAAACAAACCAAAACCTTTTCAAAAGTGCATAAAAATACCTTTATTAAAGTTCACAGATTGTTCTTAAAAGTGGTTTGTGCTGACAACCAATAACGCACAATCGAAATGTATATAGTTATCTTTTGCCACGATAAACCAAAAATTGTAATAACTAACAAAACCCTTTCTGGCACCTAAAATAAAGCCTCAGTAAACAACTCTGGGATCTATCAGAACGAGGTAGAATATCTTATTTCACAGATGGTTCAAAGTTGAGCGTCTGCCATCAGAGAGCATCTTTTTGTTGAAAAGTTCCAAAATGTGTTCATGTACCCTAATCTCAATTTCATCAGTACCAAAGGAACATCATCTCTATTAAAACTACTAAATAGTTCCTAATATGCATGTGTATTATTTCACTAGGACTGCCATAATACAACAACAGATACAGTAAGGCACACAGAAGTGTGTACTCCGCATGTAGTCAAACCCACACTGCAAAATCTTATCTAAATTTTGCTAATTTATTTATTATTAATATTATTTTCTGCAAAACAGTTGTGTTCTCATGTCTCTCTTATAGAACAATTAAGTTGATCCCTTTACAAAAGTATAAACTTAACAGTAGTCTAATCTCACACTAAAATTACCTCAAAACATTTGTTAGGAACGTTTCCTAATACAAAACATTTTGGGTGTTACTCTAAAGCATTTTCCTAAATCATGGCTTGATTTTAAGGCTGGGCCTCAAAACTGACAATATGCCTAAAAGAGAGGAAATAAGCCCGCAGAAGCCAACCACCCCTGCATTAGTCTGGTAAATGCCCAGTTTGTCAAGCGGAATGAAAAGGTCGCAAACATTTTTTAATGTATCGAGAGCCACAGACGGCTCATTTCTGAGGCTGTCGAGGAGAAGGAAGAGAAAGGCGTCAAGCTGAGGCACTATGACGCAGGCCACATCCGGGCTTTCATTGAGGTGCTGGTCAATTTTTCGCTGGTAGTGTCGGTCCCGAGACTTCTGCACCATAAGCTGAATGATCACATAGACGTCTCTGGTCAGATTCATGACCAAGGACAGGAAATAGAAGCGAGTGGAGTTCAAGCTCCAGCGCTCCTTGTCGATATCTCGTATTAGCCCGATACTTCTGGCCCAGAGTATGTTGTCACAGATGAAGTACAAGGCACGGTTGAGGTTAGCAAAACTAAGGCAAAAGCGCAGCACGGGGTCAGAAATATGAAGAGTGCTCTTGACCGCATGAATCGAGTTGACCGTGTTCCCAAGCCTGAATACTGAAAAAAAGAACATACATTACTGATAATATTCTTTTACTTTCTGTGAAAATTAATTAAGGCTGTGTGCTGGATTATTTCCATAAAACAAATGTGTCTACTTTTATATTACTTGTACTTTTCTTTCAAGTAAGGGGTGTAAAAAGTACTTAGAAATTGTACAGTACTTAATTTGTAATGAGAGGGTACTAAACTGATTGAACTGTAAAGACAGTAACATTCATCTCTCCAACTATCTGAGATAAACTCATAGTGCTAGTAAAGATAGAACAGTAACTACAAACTAAGAAACGAAATAACTTTTGTGTTTTATGTAACATGTTTGTTCTTACGCTTCCGCCCGGAGCTCATATTAGATTCCAGGAATTGCAGCTTTTTCACCAGATCTTTCCTCTTCGCTTCATTTCTCAGAAGGTATTTCAACAACGCGCACGCATATTGGGTTGCTCTACAAACAAATAAAATGTTGAGACACAGTCTAGCTCGTCTTTAAGGGAAAACCATTTCAATCCGATGGTGTTTTGACGGATGACAGGCTTTGATAAAAGACACTGACCTGAATAGGCGATCCCTGCCTTGACTCTGGTTAGTGAAGCTGATGAAAGTTTCCATGAGGCTGCGACAGATAGACTAGTTACTAGGAAAACACGGTGTAAAACACGGTTTCAGAAATAAATTACTGAAAGCACAAAAGGCAATGCATGATCAAAAGTTAAAGATCCGTGTTAGTGTAGTCACTGTATGTCCTGTCAAATCCACACGATCCTGCGTGGCTGTGGGAACTGAGGTGAAAGTTCAAGCAACCTACAAAACACACGTTGGACCTAAAGAACACACTTCACATCGCTTTAGTAAATCATTATTCTGTCGCGCTTATACAAATTTCGGACTAACGGATTATATGCGATGCATGATTTATAATGTTATACAAAGTATTTATGATATGCAGCACACGCAGAGTGTTTAGCGTTAGGAAATCCGACTCATTTTCCGGAATCGATTCCTTTGAACAGTTCGCTCGAAAACCCATTCCATTTTACGTCATGACGCAATTGCGTCATCACATGGTTGCCATTCAAGTCTGATTTTAATCAAAGTTGTCAAATAAAACGCTATGTAGGCACACTGTATAAGCGTGTTTAATGTAATTTAACGTATCCCAGTTTTGTTTGTTGCAGTTGTGATTCGAGTTGTAAACTTGTTTCCAGTATATTCAACAGGGCTCTCAAGTTTTGAACTGAGTTCAGAGTGAGATTTTGCCCGCGGTCGCGATGTCGGCAGGGGTTTGATGGGGACGGGTGTCTGATCTCATAAATGACACATATTCTTACAAATAAAATAATATTTATTTAATTCAGCATTTATTTGTGTGTGTGTGTGTGAGAGAGAGAGAGAGAAAAAATGGTCAGTGCTGTTTATAGTAGGTGTTGGTAGCTGGTTTTGAGGCCAGGGGTTGGTGGCTCCCATTTGAATCACTGTGGTTCCAGGCCAGCCATTTTTCACAGTTCCATCAAGTGCTAAACTGTTCCTGGTTTTGGTCTTGTTTAATCCCACCATGGAGAAAACCCTCTCAGCATAGGTATTTGAATGAGCAAGCACTAACACTAATGCAGCTATTTTAGAAATCCTCCCTGCTTATGTCCCTCACACCTTGATGGACACAGGAGTTATCTTGTCTGCAGACTAAGCACCAGTAAAAAGAGCTGGTGGTTCCCATTGTGATGAATGGCGATCGGGTTGACCACTCCTTCTTAAAGGAACACCTACAGGTGGCTGCTCTACATAACCCTCTCTTTTTCCCTGTTTCCAGTGGGTTCTCCACTGTTTCCTCTATGGTCCTCCACAGTCTCTTCCATGCACCCATCCTCTACTGGCACCCTAACTCCCTCCCCTACTGTATTCTCCACAGCCTCCTCCTCTGACCTAGCCACCTTTTTAGGGAGCTGGGCCCGCATTCATAAAGATTCTAAGAATCCTCTCAGAAAACTCTTAATTTAGCTTAAAAACTTTTACGTAGGAGTCTTAGCTTAAAAGCGATTCGGGACCGATCTGAGAGCAACTCTGAGTAAGGAAAAGACAAAAACGTTTATCTTAGTGAGGAGGCGGGGTTGAACCGGTTGCTATGTATGACACAATCTTTTGAAGACTCTGATTGGCTGGTTGTCCAAGAAGGAAAAAAAAGAGTGATTTTAAGTATAGGGTCTATTCTAATCCTCACTTTAAATTTACATGCGTAATTTTTCCTATTTGACCGTTCTCTCTCTCTCTCTCTCTCTCACACACACACACACACACACACACACACATTATATGTGTGTATATGAATTCTATTTTTTTATTTACCATGCTTTTAATTTCCTATAAGGTATTTGATTGGCTTAGAATGATAAAAATTGTTCCACTCTTTCCAATTACAGTGATTGCCGTCCTATGTAAGTGGCGGTTTGAGTGTTGGTTTTAATGTATCAAACATGGAATCAAAGCCAAGAAGAGCGAGAAAGCCAATCTGGACAGAGGAACAGTGTTTACTGTTAGCCCAGTTAGTGGATGAACACAAGGCCATTCTTAAAGGAAAATTCAGACACAGCAAGGGACAAGAAGCAGACATGGGAGCGTATAGGACAAACTATTAACGGTTCATTCCCCCTGCTTGTGTTCACCTATAAGCCTGCTATATTCATAAATGCAGTTTTTAGAGCCTGCAAGGTGGGAATCTCCAGTGGAAACTAAATGAACTGTGACACAATAAGATGTTCTGAAAGTGCTGTAATTGTTTGTGTGATCACTGCTTACAGAAGATTGTGACAGACCCAAATCATCACTATTGCATTGTTGCATGTTCCCAGTTGCCAAATATCGTAATGTAGTGATTACTTTAATTTATATATTAAATTATATTATATTAAATTATTATATAATCTATACCGTCTTATTAACTCATTGTCATCCATTGTCTGCAACACATTTCTTCTGCCTCTTCATCTTTCTCCCATTTTCTCCTCTGCTAAAGAAACTCTTAAGCCTCTTAAAAGTCCTCGTCTGTGCTCATAACAAATTTTACCTTAAGACCTCTTTTAAGGGATAAGATGCTTTCTGAATTAATTTTTTCTTTACTAGGATTTTTTTCTTTAATTTTAAAAGTAAACGCCCACATTTCTAAGAATTTTCTTAGAATTTTGTCACTAGGAACTACTTTTTGCATTAAGATTCTTTATGAATACGGGCCCAGATCTTTTAGAACAAAGCATGAAAGATTGCTCCTTTGCCTCTTCCCTGACATCTTTGAAATAGACGAATGCAATAATCAATATTATACATTGGATAAAATATAATGAAATAGCCTAGGCAAAACGTTTTGAAAATGGGGACCAGGATGAGGTGCAGTAAAAATAAAAGGAAAGAAATTTTTTTTTTTTTTTAAACTATTATGGATACTGCCATACAAGTATTATGGATAGGCCTATTATAGAAGTCTCTTATATAAAACTGTCAGAGTAGCCCCGCATCCTCTTCAACGTGTAACTTTGGCAATAAAAAAATAATAGTGGGCTAATAATAGGCACAAAAGCTACGGCCGACCACGTATAATGGCCAAAATTGCGTGCGTGTCGGGGTCATAATAACCATCAGACCAAAACATATCTTAGACTGTTTTTAAAAAATGTTAAATTAATATATTGATAAAAAAAAACATATAGTGAAAATCTGTGTCATTGTCTTGACAAGTCTGTAACCGTAACGTTACCTACTTCAGCGAGCGTCTGGATCTGTGTTGCACACGAGCCTGTAAAAATCTTACCCGGATACAGCAATGCTATTTTCTGATTGGCTGATCGGTAGCTATATTTTTTTTATTCGATTAGCAGGTGCGTGTCAGGGCCTTCGGGGAACTCACTTGATTCCTCTACGTTACCTGTTTCACTGTTTAAAAAAATAGCGCCGCAACTTGGTGGGCGTTGTCCTCGTAATGTCTCTGCGTGAGAAATACAAGGTGTGGCGTGTGAGCGTGTGAACGGGTTGAAATGCGTGAGTCTCACGCCCAATGCGTGAGACTTGAGAGCCCTGATTCAATTTGTAATATTTCTTCTATCGTTCCAAAAGTAAAATCCTCCTTGCTTTAAACAATTCATGGTTTAGACTGGTTTGTGAACCTGTTTCATTGAAAAGATCCGACTCAAAAGAACAATTCGTTCACGTAGCCTTTTGTTTGGTTCATGTTCCCAATGCACTCTACGTTATAATATGTGTTACTATTATAAAGAAGATAACTAATTATTTGTTGTTTCTGTAAATTGTTTTAAAAAGTGTTTATATTAATTGTTAAATGCGGAGCTCGAGCGTTAAATCGGATGTTTTTGGATGACGTAGCCTAATTCACGGTGTGTACTTCCTGATTTAACTGACCAATGACTGGCTCAGGATTGAAGAATGCAAATACCTGGAATAGAACTACAGGTTAGTATACCTGCATATACATAATACCTGTTCCCTATTATACTACTTTTAATACTAGCATCTATTTATTTAATTAATTTGTGAGTCAAGTGTGAATGTGATCACATGCATTTTATTTGCAGTACCATTAAATATGTTGCATATGATCTATTTCTTATGATATTAACGATGATTGTTGTTGGTACAGACAAGTGACAATTGAATTCTCAAGCATTCTTTATTTAGGCTGTGAGAGTGTGTGCATTTTAAAGTAGTAGTGTGAATTCTGAAAGTCTGTTCATGTAGACATAAGATCAAAATCATTAAGGACTCTTTAGTAACTGTCAAAAAATAGGAAATAATTTACATAAAACACATCATAAAAGCAGGGCATTGACAGTCCAACTGAGTGACTTGGATGAGATTACCAGGCATAGCCTACTTTCTATTTTTATACATGATGTACATGACGATTTGAACTGCTCCCATGAGTACAATATTGCTGCTTTTTGGAGGAATATGCCCAGACATTTATTTGTGCTTGTTATAATTCAGTTCATCTGTCTATTATTGTTTACAGAAAAAAAACATATAATATATGTAAAATAGATAACAGATTTCAAATTTATTATCATCTTTTACTATGAAACGGCTTTGTTCAGTAGCTTATAGAAAATCATAGGATCTAGAAATGTGATGGCTTTGAAATTAGAAAGTGAAATGCTTCAATTTTTTTTTACATAAGGATGACTGTGAAATTTAAAATGAATCATCTATGATATTTTTCTTGACCTTTGGTTATTCTTTTTTATTTGATCTATTTAATGTTTTATCTAAAATGTTTTATTTTTTATTTTTTACCTTTATTATTGTTTCTGATGTGCAGCCTGAAAGAGAATATTTGAAACTGGGGAAAATATTTTTTTATTCAGGTAGTAAGCGTCTTTGATTGATGACCGTAAGGCCAAAATGACATGATTAAATCCAGAATGATTAAAGCCAGAGTTCATTCTCCCAAAAATGAAAATGTGTATGAGGACGTGGAAGCTGATGAGGATGAGGAAGTGATATAATGACTAAAGAAAAAAAACTCATCAAATCAAGTAAATTGTTTATAGCAAATTTACATTTTAGGGCAAACTATTCCTTTAATGCTTGCCAGATAAATTATTTGATTGTATTTTTGCTTCATATATATATATATATATATATATATATATATATATATATATATATATTAGTACATATACAATTATTTTTACTTTATTAAAACCTCAATAAGATCTGATCAGTTTAAACATACACCTACAGAGGGCAGTGTTTAATCAAGAAGGATTCTCAAAAAATATCTTTGCACGCACCGGCTGAACATAGCTCAGTCATAAATTCAACCACCTCAAGGCTGCAATATGGCATTTAGAAAGGCAGTTCATGTAAAAGGCCTCTCAAATTAAATAAACAGTTTTAAGACATTTTTATCATTTATCACTTTTTATCAATTTCTCTATGGATTATTGCTATATTGCAATTCTCAGTTGTTTCAGGCTATATTGGTGTGATGAAATGGTTTTGGACATTGTAAATTATGATATGGCAAGAGATTTGCATGCATGATATTGCCTCAACTATTACAGAGGTATTCCCGGAACAACTGTTTGTAGTTTATTGAGAAAAGCACAGATGGTTTACCCAAGAATACAGTGTTCTTGAAGAAGCATATTCATGTAGTTTATTGAAAAACAATACATTTAACAAATGCATTTTCAGCTGTTACTGTGTAGAGCATAACACTCATTCTTGGTTATTGACTACCAGACTGCCGTGTTGATGCGTCTCAAACGGACACAGATGCTTAATGCTACACATTTTGAAATTAATTATAACTAAGATCAAGATGATCACATGTTGCTAAGTATTTACAGAGAAACACATTACACTTATGAAAGCTGTTGAACATGATGACGTTACAAGAGATTTTTTTACGGACAAGATATTAGATGAAAAATTAATAAAGAAATTTATTCCAGGAAAACAAAGAATCTCACTTTTTTATTGAAATTATTGATTGAAGCACAGGCTATTTTAAGCATGCCTGGAGACAAGTAAATCTATAATATATTTTTCTCCTTTGTCCTTGAACAGGAGGTTATTTAGAGGTTTATTCCAAAGGGTTGCCAGGTGCAGTACATCATGCTCTGTTGTGCAAGACTGGAGATAATACAGTGTGTTATGAATGCCCTCAAATCTTTAAAGGTTTTATAAGAGGCAGTTTTAGCTTTATTGTGATACACTTGTATATACATTTTCTGCCAGGATTAATTTGAATTACATTAATTTATTAATTTGAATTACATAAATTTTATGGACATTTCTGTTAACTATAGTCTAAAACACAATGCAGTGTAGTGCAAATTCTAAATTCAGGAAGAACACCTGTAAAAAAAAAATCTATACAAAAAGGCATCCTTGGTAGCGAGAAAAGGGCATATTTGTTTGTTCCTCTGCTTTGATTTGTGGAAGGAGGACTTTAGTTTATCAGATACAATATAAATGTTTATATGTGATTATAAAAATTAAATAAAATAATTAAAACTAATAACAACAATAAAACATTCAGGTATGTGTCTGATCAAAATGTAAGTAGCTAGTTTACAATAAAAATCCTTGAATTCTTCCATAATGCTCTTACAGTTTAATGTACACATTTGTTATATTTGCTTGGTTTCTTATTCAGACTCATGGATTGCAATTAGAAAACACGCATTTCAGACTTTTATTCTTCAAAAAAAAAAAAAAAAAAAAAAAAAAAAATCAGATCAATATCACATGTACTGTCATTATTCCATCCTCAAAAGATATATCATTTGAAAAGAGAGCCTTTCATGTTTATTGAGGCTAGCCAAAGCCCTCTAAAGTAGCAGCTGTTGAAGAAGTTGCATCAAACAGAAAGGCATTCAAGCATTTCATGGAGCTTTGTTTTGATCAAAAGATAATTATTTTACAAAATCCGCCTTTTCTTGATTGTCTTTTTCTTCAGCTAAAATGTCTTTTACAATTTGCATATATTACCATTGTTGTTTTGTGACAACAAATGACACTATAAAATAAAAAATTAAAAATTATCTCTTTTTTTCTATGAAATCTGTTTACTAAAGAATGGATTTTATAGATTGTAATGCATATTATAGTATGTAGCATATCAATGACATTCATTTATTCACACAGTCTGGGCTGAAAGTGACTCAAGTGTAAACATGAAATGCATCATTCAAAAAATGAAATCTTTGCAAAAAATTCTCTATATTTTTGTAGTTCACAATGATGAATAATGTATTTTGCCCTCTCTCCAAGGAGCCTACAGTACATGTCAGTGAAGTCAATGAAGACTAGATGCTAGCAAAGGTTTAGAAAAAAAATGTGTCTATCACTGTGCTGTTCGCGCTAGTCTTACATTGTTCAGATATACAGTATGAATTTAACACTGAGTTCTAAAATAGGGTGAACATATTATGAATTATTATTTATTATTATGCATTTACCTACTTTTCCAGGACTGGCAGTATTGTATTATGCAAATTAAGGTCCAGGATATAGATTTCCCATAAATCATAGCTTTGAAACTTCTTTGATCAGTACTTTTTATCGATCATTCAACCAATTTTGCCTTGAGCCAGAGAATGCATGCTGTAAAGAGATCTTTGGCATTAAGTGAGGGGCAAAAACCCATTTGAACTCAGGTTTAGACAGCCGAGAGAGATTAGCTTCTTATTTTGCAATGTCCTTTCACCAGTTTTAAGACTCAGGGGACCTGCAGAGTCAATACAAAAACACTAAATTAAAATATTCCTGTGGATGCAGAATTATCTCAGTCATATTATAGGAAATAATCATATTGATGAACCTGCCAACTGCTAGCATCTCAGCAGCCCTTCATAGGACAAATGGTATATACACAAAAGACAAGGAATAAACATAAAAAATAAAATAAAAATAAAAAACTGTTTTGATATACAGTGCCTTCCATATGTATTGGAACACAAAATTGTTCTGTTTGCTGTGGAGTCAAGAAACCTGTAAATATGATTCAAAGATGAAAATGAGACAAAACTACAGAAAGTCACATTTTATTATTGGGCGATTCAACACAAAGATGTTTCACCAGTTAAGAAGATCAGCACTTTTAGATTTTCATCTCCCTATCTGATGTGAGCAGAAGTATTGGAACAGTTGCCTCGCAGGTCTTTCTAAGTGTTCAGCTGTGTCCTGCTAAATTAATTCTTCAGATATTAAAAGCAGAATGTGTTTTATACATTGCTTCTGCATTCCAAGTCTTGCATTCGATGATGACACAAACAAACCAGAATGAAGATGAGGAAGCCGACCCCAAAGAAGTCAATTAGAACGAGAAACAGTAGTTGATGACAGACAAATCATAAAAGCTGTGAAAATGAACCCTAAAATACATGTCTGTAAAATCCCCAACAACCTCCAGAAAGCTGGAGTGATGCTCTGTCAATCTACAGTCTGCAGGAGAATTTGACACAAAATTACAGAAGCTACACAGCAAGATGCAAACCTCTGATCAGCACCACAAATGTGAGCCAGTAAAGCTTTGGAACTGAGTTGATGGACCGATGAGACAAAGATTAACCTTTATCTGAGTGATTGGGAAGCAAAAGTGTGGAGATAAAAGGGAACTGCAAATGATCCTAAGCATACAAGCTCCTCTGTAAAGCTTGGTAGAGGTGGTGCCATGGCATGGGGATGCTTGGCTGTCTCTAGAACAGGACCTCTTCATTTTAATGATGACTTAATGCATGATGGCAGTAATAAATTTGGAAGGGTACAAAATCATCTTGGATACCAATATTCAAGAAAATGCCACCAAACTCATTAGAAAGCACTTCATATTGGATCAGGACAATGACCCAAAACACCTTGCTATAGTTCAGTCAAGGACTTTATCAGGGCAAAGAAATGTAAAGTCTTAGATTGCCCAAATCAATCTCCAGATTTAAATCCGATTGAACATTAATTTCATCAGCTGAAGAAGAGACTAAAGACAGAAACTCCCCAAAACAAGCAACAGTTGGAATTGGCTGCATTAAAGGCTGGGGAAAAGCATTTCAAAGCATAAGACCAAGAGTCTGGTGGTGTCTATGGCTCACAGACTCACTGCTCTGATTGCATGCAAGGGATCTGCAACTAAATATTAGCTTTTAATGTTTTTCCTCTGCCTTAAATCTAACTGTTCCAATACTTATGCTCACATCAAATAGTGGGATGAACTCTGAAAGTGTTCTGAAAACAACCTTTTTCTTTGGAGTCCAATATAGTCAAGATTCTGTTTCATGCCATAAAATTGGTATTTTATATCCTTCTTTAAAACAGACATCCATAAATATCTTCCAGTAATTTGTGTTTGACTTTGTATTCTTCTGAGTTATGACAGGTGGCAGGTATTGACCTGTTCTGGAAGTTTATTACTGCATCTGAGTGTTCACTTAAACCACAGTGTCAAAAGTGGCTATTGATTTCTGGTCACCCAAAACGTTTCTGTTGTTTGAGCTTTTTAACTCAATTCGTAATAAGCACAGCTTAGAGCCCTGATATATCATGAAGAGAGGCATGTAATCTGGAATTTTGTTGAATGTTTGAAAAAATACCTATGATATATCAAACTATAGATGTAGCAATTTTTCCATAACCACACCATTCCACATTCAATATGTGTTCAGTTAACAATTACCTACAGTAATATCTTTTTAATAGGCATGCATGTTGGATTTCAGCACTTTCTTTCTTCACCAGAGGTCATGTTAAATGTGTGAAAATACATTCATAATATGTGCTGTGTTGAATGCCTTTTGAATATTCATGCCTCTTGCACAAAACTGGAAGATATGCTTCAAGGTCATCAATGCCATTATTAAAGCACACAAAATGTAAAACGAGTTTGCAAATTTGCCAAAAGACAACCTTTCAAATGGAGCAAAAAGCTGTTGCACTGCTCTCGTCCTCTGAAAAGGTTTCTTTTTAGTTGTCTTTAAAGCTGTAACCTGAGTAAAGATTAGATGAAATAAATGGCTGTACTAGATAAAATAACATGAGATAGTCATACAAATATTAATTTTTTCTTTAAATGTGTTTCTCATTTATTCTTTGAATGGAATTTTCTTACATTTCCCCAGATTGACAGGCATTGTAATTGAAAGCAAGTGACAGAATTGCGATATGCAGCAGTGTTTTCCAGATAACTCGCTGAGCATTTCTTCATCTTCTTCAGAAATTGTATAGGTTAAGCTTCTGGCTTAGCTTTTGCAATTTTGTAGCAAAGTGTTTGTGTTATGTACACAGATTTCAGAACTTTTTTTTTTTTGCTTAACGCTACACCAGTATTTGTGAATCATTGTTTGTGTTAACTTACAGTATATGTGCACAAAGCCACATCTGAAACTGACAAATGGGGGTGGGGCTTGGGTAGATTTGTATGATGATCTTTGATACAAATATACTGATGAATTATAACTTCTCACAACTGCACACAGGTCTTATGCAAAATACTATAGGTTAGTGAATGAAGACTCCGTATGTTTTGGGGATAAGGCATATTTCATTGCCCATTTTGTTTGTGTGTGCCTTTTATTCATCTGGCTTCAGGTCAGCCACCTGCAACATGTCTATTTGTAGCCCATATTTATGGATCTGCACTGATTGTATGTCCAGTTTCACTGTTACAGGTTTTAGCTACAGCTTTTCCCCAAATGGAAAGTAACTAAGATCTCTATCCTGCTGTCTTGCCTTTTAGCCCCTGAGCAACAAACTGAACCTCTGCTTGCTTGAGGGCAAGTGCTGCTGATTATTTTAGGATGAAAGCATTTGCTAAAAGTGGTCCTAAATATAACTAAATGGTAACTAAAATGCTATCAGTCAGAGTTTAGCACAAGAGGTGATCACTGGAATAAGATATACGTAAATACTAAAATATAAATATAAAGCTAGAATAAAGACTCTTTTAACATATCCTGAATAAATGTTAATGAGATATAAACAAATAAATATCAATATCACATGATGAAATCATGCTCCTAATTCGAAACACTATACAGGAGGTTTTTGAGTTTGTGTCGCTTTTATAGCATGCAATAAGTTATACCACCATACCCCCCCCCCCCCCAGAGACACAGAAAATCATACAACATGCCTTTCATTTCATATTTCAACTTTAATGTGTCTCCAGGGCAGGCCCGTCGTCAAGGGGGGGCATCGGGGGGCAGTGCCCCCCCAAATGACTTTTTGTGCCCCCCTAAACGTAACGCACAGAACAATTAACCAAACTTGCATTACTGTGCATTCACACCGCCGGCGTCGAGAGCGTCAAAGTGGCCGGAAGTCATTCATTTTCAATGTAAACCAGGGTCGAGCAGCGGCAGGGCGCGGCGCGACCGGGCGCGACTTGGCCTTATAGAGAGCGTCGAGCAGAGTTGAAATCAAGGCAACTTTATGGTAATGAGCTATGACGCGGTTGGGCAGCAACCAATCGGAACGTAGAAGTCAACCGCTTGAGAGGATTCCAGAGGACGCAGCTCCGATCACATTAGTTCCCAAGCAAAATAAAAGACAGGTTGATTATTGCTGTTTCGCGTTTGCAGTAATCTATGTGTCCCTGTTTGCGTACAGGGACATAAAAAAATAATTAAAAGTGATACGTGGACCAAGGTGTCTGAGATCGTTCATTTTAAGTAAAGGATCTTAATTTCATCCCCAACAACATTTAATGAGATCAACTTATAGCGTTAACCTCCTTGTGGTTAGTCTGCATAAGATCAAAAAGCCTGTTTGCTTTGCGGCCACTTCTAATACAAAATAACCATTCGGTCTACGTCAGATCGTCTTACCGATCACGAATCTTTCTGCAGCGTCGTGAGCAGAGCGGCAAGAGCGATTTTTGACGCTCCCGACGCCGCCGGTGTTAATGCGCATTTAGACGTTTGATATTGAATGTTATAGATTTAGATCATTGCACTAATGAAGTCGTTTCAGCAGAACTTGACTCACAGGAACAGTAATCACTACAACGGTAACACTAGAAATGCATAACACATATACCTTCAGAAATGATTCAGACGATTCATTCAGCAACGCATTAATACACAGAACATAATTTTAAATATAATTATATTCATAAATTACTGTTAAAACATCCCAAAACAGCACCCAAACCTTGCAAAGACCTACCTCATTAATTATTCAAATACAACAGCCAATGGCAAGTCTCCAGCAGCAGACCTTTCAATATGTTATTTTTGTGTTAGTAGTTTTATTAATTCAAATTACAATATGCAGTTTGTGTGTAAGTATATGTATATGTATATATAAATCATGCAATTCATTTAGTTAAGCATACAGTATTGTATTGTTTATACGCAATTCCTTTGCGCAGCTGAGCTGCGCGTTGCATGTGATCTCAGAATAAATTTTTGGCAGTTTTGGAAATGTTAAGAGACAATCAACAGAGACGTTGAGATCAAACGGTGAAGTATTTTATTTGAATAATTGAACAAAACAAGACTATTGTGGTCTATTTTAGTTATAGCCTAATATGGGTTTATGTCATGGTCTGTCTCAGATCATTAAAAAAAGTGTGCCCCCCTATGAAAATTAAATGCCCCCCCATTTGGTTTGTTCTGGCGACGGCCCTGCTCCAGGGTCTGTTTTCAGTAAATAATTTAAAGTTCATGATCGGTAGCATCTGATTTACAAGGTTTTGACGTTTCAAGCTTTATCGATTTCAGTTTTTTGGGGAGGGCAAATAAATGAGATGAAGCACCATATAATTAATACAATACAATTAATACATATAATGAATATAATTATAATTAATACTATATGTAAGTCTATTAGTATTTACTAGAGCGTCTTGCAAAAAATATACTGTTATGTATTTTGGATATACAGATTCACCAAAAAAAGCATCTAGGGAAATCTTTGCCCCATGAGAAATGGATGTCTGTTAAGCTTCTTATCACAATACTACAGGCATCTTTTGACATGTATCTTTTGGAGTTACTAGACTCAGTGTTGAGTACTCGAGACTCGGACTCGGTCTTGGACTCGGTCTCGAGACCGTATTTTAATGGTCTCGGTCTTGTCATGGACTCGTGTGCATTTTGACTCGGTATTGACTCGGACTCGAACATATTAGGAATCGGACTTATGCCCGAGTCCACTCAAGTCCCAATCCAAATATTTCATGATTATTACTGTATGTTAATGTTTATTTAAATTGATGTTTGATTGACACATCCAATGACTGGTGATTTTCTTTTGACGTGAGACGTTAGGCCAGCAACACACTGCGTGGCGTGTCTGTTTTTAATTCGGCTCCCATGTTAACAGGTTAGATCTTGCAGACTGCCTGCGTGAGACGCGCGTCCCAGGCGCGGCTCGAGCCGCGCGGAAAACGCGCGCATATTCGAAATAGAACCGACGCCTATTTTTCACGCGACACGCGTGCATGTTGGAAGCGTTTCCAGGCAAAATATACTAGGAAAATATGTTTATATGTCATTTTGTACACAAATACATATTAATTCATGACATTTTGATATTTGAAAGTCTATAGGTTGACATAAATGCAGATATAAATGTAATTTTAAAAATAAATTAATAATGATCGATTTTCAAATATTGCACCTGTCAAACATACTCTATTTTGCCGTCAATACTGTTGACGGTGTCTTATCAGTAGGTGTGTAAAATAAAAAAATAAATTTGATATTGTAATAAAAAAAATAAAGAGCCTGGTTTTTTGGCGGCCTCCCTCTATGTCACCTACAGCCGCAGCAGCGCGCCAAGCGCCGCGTGCAGGCACGCTTCTGGTGTGTAAAGACACAGAAAACGCGAAGCAGCCACCACGTTTCTTGCACGCAGTAGAGACGCCACGCAGCCAGTGTGTCACCGGCCTTAAGGTACCCTCCTGCCTCCGTAACTAAAAAAACTTCGACTAGTGTGTATTTTACCCTGCATTAAAACGCACCATCCAGGGAAATTAGCATTAGATTATCCGTTGCTTTTACAGAAAGTGATAAAATGGTAACTGTTGTCAGTCCCCGCTTCCTCTGCGCCAGTAGAGAGAGTTTTTAGTCTGGGTGGATTGATCATGAGACCACATCGTGCTTGGTTGGGTAGCAGGATGGTCTCCTCACTTATTTTTTTGAAAAGTAATTATCCCCATCTGTAATCTTCACAACATCTAAAGTGCACATAATCCAATACATTGTAAGGATATTAGCAGTCATTAGTTAAGCTTCAATGTTAAAAGTTATGTAACAGCTGTTACAGTTGAACATTTACAGGTATAGTGGTACAGTAATGTTACTTGTACTAGAAGTGTTATGTGGAATTACAATATAGAGTCGTACAGTAATATTATGTGTACTAGAAAGGTTATATGGATGTGTATAGTGGTACAACGATGTTATGTGAAAATGAGCACTTAATATTGACAAGTAACACTTCATAATACTAATAAAATTACCTTTACACCACATACTATGTGGCCCTTTTAACCTTTATTGTTTCCACCAAACATTTGACATACTCTTGAAGATTTCTTTAGGTCTTGTCTCAGACCCAATCTCTCTGGTCTCGGTCTTGACTCGGACTCGACCCTTTCTGAACTCGGTCTTGACTCGGACTCGATCCTTTCTGAACTCGGTCTTGACTCGGACTCGACCCTTTCTGAACTCGGTCTTGACTCGGACTCGACCCTTTCTGAACTCGGTCTTGACTCGGACTCGACCCTCTCTGGACTCGATCTGGACTCGGACTCGAATGAGCCGGTCTTGACTACAACACTGACTAGACTATCTCTTTTACTGTTATTAGTCTATCTCTTTCAAAGTGTAAAATTCTGGGTCTTTCTGTGGCTTCTCTCACAGTTCTTCATAGTTCACCCAGAGTTCTGACTTTTTCCGAAACATCTTACAGTTACTGATAATAATGCAAACTGGGACACAAGTTTCAATAATTCTACTGGTTCATGCATTTATTTATTCTTAATTATTTTATTTCCAGCTTCCATTAAGTCCTCTTACTTTTAAAGCTGTCATTCAGATTAACAGCCTGTACTGGATTAACCCTTCAAAGAGCTCAGAAAATTATTTACAGATAGAGGCCTATTGTGTGGCAGTTATCCCCAACCCAGTCTCACTTCTCCCTCTATTAGGTGTAATTGCTTTTCACCTGTGTAAACTCAAGGACTGACTACTTAAGGATTATAATTATGTGAGCCTCATCCTACAAAAGGAAAAAAAGAAGGAAAAGGCTTTTGCTACTATCATTTGATCTGCCATGATTTTAGTCAAGTCTTCGTCACTGACCAGTGCTCTGTGCCCCCCGATCAATCTACTGATGTACACAGATAGCAGAAGGACTCTCCAGCAGCTTTCAGAATGCTATTAATGTTGACTTAACTTTTCTGATTTTTTTCAGCCACCACCAACCACATTCAGATACATATTAAACTGACATTTAGTGAATATTATATCACATTCAGGGTCTTTTAAGGACCCATATGTTCAAATACAATGAGTAAAACAAATAAATTAAGTCATGTTTTGGCTGGTTAGTTTCAACAGTTAGTGAAGTGCCATTACTACATCATTATGCTGAGAACAAAAGCATACAAGTGTATCTCAAAAAATATCCTGGAAAAGGTAAAAAAAAAAAAAAAAAAAAAAAAAAAAAAAGCTTAATTATATTATAGATTCATTGCACACAAATTGACATATTACAAGAGTTCCTTTGTTTTAATTCTGATGGTTACGATTTACAGCTTAGGAAAATAAAAAAAAAATTCCATTTTGAGCTAGATTTGTTTGATTAATATTGAGTATAAATACTGGGTACCTCTTCGGCTAGTTTAGAACATGCAAACACAATTATGGGAAAGACTACTGAGTTGACAGTTTTACAGAAGACAATCAGACACCCTCCACAACAAGGGTAAGCAACAGAAGGTCATTGCTGAAAGGGCTGTCTGTTCACAGAGTGCTGTATCAAAATATATTCATAGAAAGTTGACTGGAAGGAAAAAGTGTGGTAAGAAAAGGTGCAAAACAACAGCGATTTACCACAGCCTTGGAAAGATTGTCAGGAAAAGCAAGAGCTTCGGAGAGCTTCACAAGGAGCGGACTGAAGCCAGAGTGAGCCCATCAAGAGTAACCACACTAAGACATCTTCAGGAAAAGGACTACAGCTGTCACATTCCTAGAACCAAGCAACTCCTGAACCAAAAAAAAAAAAAAAAACGTCAGAAACATTTCACCTGGGGTAAGGAGAAAAAGAACTGGACTGTTTCTCAGTGGTACTCTTTTCAGATAAAAGAAAATTTAGCATTTAATTTGAGAGTCAAGGTCTGGAGTCTGGAGGAAAACTGGAGATTTTGGAGCACTTTATGCTTCCATCTGCTGACAAGCTTTATGGAGATGCTGATTTCATTTTGCAGCAGGACTTCAGCACCTGCCCACAGTATCGAAACCACTTCAGAGTGGTTTGCTGACCATGATATTACTGTGCTTGATTGGCCAGACAACATGCCTGACCTGAACCTCACAGATAATCTATGGGGTATTGTGAAGATGAAGATAAGTAACATGTGACAAGCAATACAGAGAAGCTGAAGGCCACTATCAAAGCAACCTGGGCTTCAATAATGCCTCAGCAGTGCCACATGATGATCGCCTCCATGCCACACTGCACTGAAGCAGTCATTCATACAAAAGCAGCCCCAACCAAGCATTGAGTGCATAAATAAACCTGCTTTGGAGATCTTGAACATTTCTGTTTTGTAAATCTTTTATATATATATATATATATATATATATATATATATATATATATATATATATATATATATATATATACTTAGATATTTAGATATTATAGATCTAATTTGTAGGAGGGAATGGGTTAAAAAAATAAGAGGTGTATTACAGTTAGACAAAAGAATTTCCAGTATTTTAGTCTGTGATGCTGTGACAGACATGCTTACTTCAGTGGGGTCCAAACCTGACTTTAATTGAAAGTAGATGCGTATTACACTTCTTTTGACTAATTAATTATTTTGCACCTGTAAAAAGTATGTTCAATACAGTATGAATGTGTGAATCACACTACATTCATTGTGTTGTCGTTCATGTGACTTCAGAATATCGCAAGAAGTATAGGTCATCCAGGAACTAGCGTACTTTTTTATAACTGCTGTGAAATCAGGCATACTAATCTTTTCACTTCCTGTTTTTCACCAGTAGAGAACTATGCATATTCAGATTTAACCAAGGAGAAAGATACATATACCGCAAACCAACAACAACAGCTGATGCAATTTTGAGCCATATCCTTTCACTCCCAAGGTTTGTGCATATTGTGCAATCGATTTGTCATGCACAAAAGACTAACAAATCTGTCCCCAAGGATACATGAAAAGAAGGCATTCGCCAGAGTAAATTGACTGTGCAGTATACATGGATTAAGAATGAACAGCGTTTAAATTAGTATTCTACTTTACGGGCTATACTGTATAGATGGAATGGAAATGCAAAAGGTCAACTCTTAGAATATTGAGAAGACCCCAAATCAATTAAAACTATTTTTTTTCTCCCTATGTCATAATGCATATCTGAATAGATAGTTATTGCTGCTGTGAATTTTTTGTGTATATTATGGAGAACTGATTGCTAACTAATGACATGACTTGTATTTTTCATCAATTACATGAAACAAACACATCACTATTCCATATATACATATTTAACCTCTTGAGACCCTGTGGCCTCATATGAGGACATTATATTTTTGTGAATTTCTCTGAGTCTGTTCATGCCACAGTTTTAGATCTGGATGTCCTGTACAGAGCACATTCAGGGCTTTTCAGAGATACCAAATGATTGGATGTTTCACATGACCACTCCCTCTCCTTGGTCATCAAAATGTCTGAAATTAATTTAGTGACACTCTTATAGAAATATGATAATATTTCTATAATATATTGTAGTTATCATTTAAATCTGTCTAATTTTTAAATTCTGTGTCATAAATCAACATCTCAGAAATATGTTATGGGGTTTCAAATCAAAATATGACTTTCTGTTACTAAACAGGACATTGATTTCATACATGTCCTCAGATGAGGACACCGGGACTAAACGCATGCTTATGACGCATTTTTGGAGACATAACAAATGAATAGAGAAAGAAATTATATTTCAATATTCTATGAAATATTATATATTATTATGAAAATCTTGACAATTATTACTCACATTATTACACTTCTTTTTTCATTACATGTTGCCCCAAAAACACATTTATATGCAAATTAGATTTAGTTTATAGATACATTGTATATAATTAGAAAACCCATTAATGGTAATTTTACACACATTTTGCAGAAAGAAAAATGTTATACTGAATTATTCTGTTATACCATAGTTGAGAATCATCTTTATACAAAGTTTGGTAAAAAAAAAAAAAAAAATCTTGAACATTAAAAATTTTTGGTGATTTAAAAAAATCTATTGTTTTTGCCTATGCATTTTCATTCATGTCTTTTCATTTTTTTTTTAGAAATTGAGTCCCGATGTCCTCTGCCGAGGACATAACATAACTTTATAAATGAAATGCATGAATTCAGAGCACAAGGCTGCACTGGGAAATCCTGTGTGCGATGCATGACATGCAATGTGCATCTGTGCTTGCAAAGTGAATGAAACTGCTTTGCAGCATTTCACATCATGATAGACCCACTGTCCTCACATGAGGACATCTTTTTTCTGGGAAAACTACTTCCTGTACAAAAACAAATTTTAGGTATTATACTTATTAGGTCCTACATATCCCAAATAGCAAGAAAAATTATAAAATGCACAACAGGCAATCTCTCGGGTTTCAGGAGGTTAAGACTCCAAACTTTTAAACTATATGTCACACATATTGTTTTTACCCAAAAGACAATATTAAATGACCACAGGTGACAACCTTCTGCTTCTTTCTAGAGGTCACACTGAGTGTTCAGCTTGTGTTCAATTGCTTTTCATCTGTCTTTGGTTCTAAAATTGTCTCTCCAGTGTCTGATTACAATCCTCAGCATGTACTTGAATCATTGGAAGCGTGTGATTAGTCCTTACAGAGATGTGAACTTCTTTAATGGGCTGATTCAATAGTAAGTAAAAGCAATAACCATGAATAACATTTGTATGCAATAATATGAAAGTCAAAGTCTGAATGTTAAATGATTCTTTCAATTCTGGACCCAAGATAACCCTGAGGCTTAACCCTGCAGTCACTTTTTTTCAATTCAGCTAGATGAATTTAGGCTAGAAGAGTCGAGAGAGAGAGTGTGTAGCAGAAGGACTAATTGTGTTGGAAGTGATAACTGTGTCTAGGCTCAATTATTGGTGTCAATAGGAATTTGGTTCTGCTTGGAAAAATGTTAATTTGATTATTCAGTTTTACTTGCTCTATCTCTCCCCTCACCAGGCAGATTTCCATGACAATGAAGCTGAAAGCATCTTTTGGAATTGATTAGAGGTTATCTTGCAAGTTAGACACCTTAGACAAATGCATATGCTTTTTGCATTTAAAATCCATGTGAATTGCTCTTTTTACTTCAGCAAAGTGACATGTTGAATATTTGAGTGAAATGAGGGGGAAAAAAAAGGTAACATGGAACTTCATTTTACCCATCAGTATATGCTGTGGAAATCTGCAAAGAATATATATTTTTAATATTGCCCCACATTCATCAAAGTGATCATTATAGAGGATATGCACTGACATCACTTTTCCATCTGAGAACGCACCCCAAAGCATTCTGCAGCTTGGCTGGTTTTAATAGTGAGTGCTTTACAACAGTAAAAATAGAATCTAAAAGCTCGATCTAAATCCAGTGTATCACATGTATCATTGTTATATATGGCAACTACTGTAATCTACATTTTGGTGCCAGGATTCCAGATGTTTCTGCAAATTGCAGTGATCCATTTGCTTCTATTTTCTGTAGCTTTCAGCAGTCTGCAAAAAAAATATATATATTATTTTGTTTGACGTAATAGTACAGTTAAGTACAAAAGAGCTGTTGCATATTTTAGATATATTCCGTGGCATTCATAATGAACACTAATGAACGCAGTCTTTTGCCCATAATCGGGTGGATCTAGAAAAATATTGATGGGGTTGCAAGAAGGGGGAAGGAATTTTTGAGGGATGGCAACATATTGCAGACGTATATATATTGAATTTAGTCAGTTATCACAGTTTGATGATAAATAGTATATGTACACACTACAAAAGGGCACAGTCTACCATTTACAAACTTAATCTCATGCAATCAATGTCTTGCATTTGAAACAGTTCATGTAAGGAATAAGTGACCATACAATGTGATCTCTAAATTTAAAATTTTTCAAATTGGCCATAACTTTTAATTCGTTGCTGCCAACTGTGGTGGCAGCAGGAGTGGCAGGGCTTTCTTTTAGGGTGGCATTTGCCACCCCGGTAGATCCGCCTCTAATCACAATTGTGTTCACATCTCATGATTGTGGCTTTAAATCTTTTTTGTTCTAAAGCCGAAAGCTTTCATAGAATCAAGTACATTAAGCATTTAGATATTCATTTACCATTATTATAGGCACTAAAATTTGCATAATTTGTTGAAATAAGCTAAACACCCACATCATGGATTTTGTGTGGACATATATCTTAATGTGCAAGGGTAATGACACCGCATCATTTTGCATTCTGCATGTCTTCTTTGCATAATCTATTAGTTTTTACCCAGCCCTGATAGCATCATTTTGTAGACACTGGAGTAATTCTGTAGTCTTCAGTTGAAATGATGTCTCATAGTGTCCTGATTAATGAGTCTGTACCTTTCCAACAGACATGACATGAAACGCTTATTATGACTGTCAAGCATTTCAATGTTTCATATTGTTCTGTAAGTTGTTCTGCAGCCTCACTTGACCTTGCATTACATTGTTAAATTGAAAGAAAGAATAAAGATGTGGCGGCCAGCTTTTCAGAAATAGATCAAAGTCAAACACTGAGTACGGATGTCACCAGTTCAGAAGCAGTGTCAGAATCAGTGCTGTCACCTTTAGCATTTCATGCAGAGTAGCCTACAGGTAGAGACTCTGTGTTCCAAATCTCACTTTCATGTAAAGAGCAGCACTGGCTGTCATGTCCCCTCATGTACCCAGAGAGCTGAAAGCATAAAGAAATTATCTAAAGAGAAATCTTGACACTTGCTATTAAAGGGGACCTTTGATTGGTATACCTGTTCACATCGAGTTTTTAAAAGGGGGATAGGTCTGCTGTTTCTGCTGAAGCATTCATTTTCGAGTCAAAAATCACTTACTGAGGTTGCTGAGGCCAGTACATCATATGCTGGTTTCGTTCTTTCATTCGAACTGGAAATAAACCAATAAAGTGCTTTGTGACACGGTTCATTAATTAGGCTCAAGAGGTCGTGAGCTTGTCTCAAACTAAAGGAATGTTATGAAACTTTTCTTTCTGTTAATGCCAAGAATGTCTTTATCACAGACTCATATAAACTCTGTGACATCCGTTAGCCCTCTTACAAAGTTTTTGTGATTTGTGGAAAAAAATTGTGGAATTTTAATCTTAGAGAGATCAAAGATGTCAAAACAATATAATTTGGATGAATGTCAATAGTGTTTAGATCAGTATATCTTATTCTTTGGTGATTAGTCGTTCTTAAAGGGTTGGGGGGGGGGGGGTGAAATGCTCGTTTTCACTCAATATCCTGTTAATCTTGAGTACCTATAGAGTAGTACTGCATCCTTCATAACTCAAAAAGTCTTTAGTTTTATTATATTTATAAGAGATAGATTGTCACAGTGTCTGGGTTGTGTTCACTGATCTATATATATATATATAACTGGATCGTACATCGGTTGTACACTCGAAATCAGAATGAATTGTGGGTAAAAAGTAGTGGACAAATGTAGGGGATGAAGCAGTTCACTCAGAATTCGGACAGCACTACAAAATGGCTGACACCCCATATAGTGCACTATATAGTGGATAGGGAGCGGTTTCGGACACAGCTTAGGGATTACCAATATGGCGGCGCAGCGGCTTCACTTTAATGACGTCATGAGCAATCCAGTTCTATATTATAGATCAGTGGTTGTGTTCCCTGGGTTTCCACTAGGTGTCCTCCTTTCCCACGGTGTCTGTCACCTTATCAACTTCCTGTTCCCTTATTTGGTCACCTTCCTCCTTGTTTGAGTTAATTGATTGTTCCCCACCTGTCTCCAGTTCCCTCATCACCTTCTGTGTATTTATACCCGGTCTGTCTGAGTCTGTGTTACGGAGTCCTTGTTTAATGTCTAATGATTATTCATGTCCGTCAAATCAGTCTTGCCCTTGCCTTGTCTTCTTGTCTTGTTTACTTGTTGGATTGATACTCTGGTTTTGACCCCTGCCTGGACTGTTTAACCCTTTGGATTACCCTTTAATAAACGACATACCTGCACGTGGATCTCTCTGTGTATTCCTGTATCCCGATCGTGACAAAGATAGTCTGTACCGTTTTTTCCCGGAAAAACCCGAGCGACTGGAGGCATGATGTGTTGGCGGAGCTAAAGAATCACGAGCGCGAGTAGGCTTTTGCATTGAGAGCTGGAACCCTATTACATTACCGTGAGGAACCATCATCCAAAACAAACCATGGCTAACAGTCAGACTCAGCCGTATATTTATGATCCAGAATCAGAATCCAGAGGCTGAAATTTAACCAGAGCAGCAGCAGCAACGACTACAGCAGGACGTCTCTATGTTGTATGTATTGAAACTGTATATATTTGCTTAAATGACTAAGTTCCACTTTATGTCGTCTTTTTTAAGGTGTACATGTGGAAAATGCAGTTTGATGACAACATCGCATGTTGTTTACTTGATGTGCTTACACGTCGATAGCTAAGTTAACAACACAGAGATATTTGAAGCAGTTTTACTCACCGCCTGCGGTTCCAACACACGATCGTGACCCTTTTTCGTTGGGACTGCATTATCCTTAAGAAATAAACGATATGCAAATCCGGCGTCAAACTGGGCCTTGTTTGTAAAACAAGCATCTTCGAAATGCAGGGAACAAACAAAAACACTTGCACAACTCCGTTGATGCTCTGTAAAAATAAACTCCATCCACTGGTCCCTTAATGCTGTTTTTTTTTTTTTTTGGTAATCTGTGCAGGGTTGTCTTGCCCTGGCAACCAAAAACACACTTCTTTTGTGACATTTCGCGACGCTCTTGCTCTGATCAGTGAATGTCTCTGCTCTCAGTGCTCTTCTATACGGGAGCGCACGCTCTTCCGGTAGACGTGCCCTTAGGACCCGTATAAGGAAATTCCGCTCCATCTAACGTCACACAGAGCCATACTCGAAAAAAAACTTTCCGAAACTTGTGACAAACCGGAAGGAGTATTTTTGGAACAAAAATCTGGCCATCTGAAATGTGGATTAATTTGAGAATTTTGCATTACATTACTTATTCACCAATGGATCCTTTGCAGTGAATGGGTGCTGTCAGAATGAGAGTCCAAACAGCTGGTAAAAACATCACAATATACAAGCAATCCACACAACTCCAATCCATCACTTAATGTCTTGTGAAGTAAAAAATCTGTGCTTTTCTTATTGATGAAACTTCATACTATTGCTTAACGGTTGCTTAAAATAATGTATTATTCAAATTTAGCATATTTGCATGGATTTATCATATGACTTTTGAGAACAAATGTAATAAAATTTGGACAAACGTTACTGAGCTTTCACTAATACTAATATACTACAGTGTATCAGTCCAAAACGTATTTGTTTTCATTCAGTTAAACCGTGTATATTTGTTTTCTTAAAGAATTAAAAAGAGAATGTATAAAATTAAAACTTTTTACCTTACTGCCATGGTTTTATTCCAGGTATTTCTCAGAATTTAATTGAACACACTCATTCAAGTCACCTCCTTTATAACCCTATTTAATGACTGCAAAACAAAAAGCATTAGTCCCCATATGCTGCTCAGTATATAAGACACAACTTCTATTTTATCAGTGTTAATTGCTTCCTTTTTCTTGTCTTAATTTGCATCTTCCTCTAGAGGGATAGAATTTGAATAACTCCCTTTACAAATACATGTGAGGTTTAGAACAACTGATGTTAAAAATACAGACTGAAATATGACTTTTTTAAAATAAAGAATGCCAGTTTAATGTCATTTTAAATGTGACTTTGTCTAACATTTTTAGACTGAATCGTGGTTATCTAGATGAATTAGATGGTCTTTGACCTTACAAGAAAGAGTTGGATTGATGTGTTATTCTCTGGGAGGAAAATTCAACTCTATAGTATCTAGTGCTGATGTTTTTTCAATCAGAATCAGTAGACAGGATAGTAAAACAGTGCTATATATTGTGCTATATGACAGATTATTTATTTATTTTTTCCTCAATGACTTTGAAATCAAAATTGCATTTCTGCTTTTAAAGGCAGCACAAGGGATATAATGTTTCATAATGCGTGAACACAAACTAAATGCCAGAAAGACGTGCATTAGGCATTTAGGTTATAGACTGTGGCTACTTTAATGTCCTTTTCTTTCCATTGTTTATTTATGTATTGAACCCCTGGGTTCACAACAGTACTTCAGGGGGTCCATCTTGTTCGATGATTTTTCACACCTATTTTCATTTCAGTTAATAACTACAAACAGAAAACAAAAATGATTACAATGGCTTAGCAATGCAAATATTATAACTACAAGGTTACGACAAGTGAATGTCCTCCACCACATAAATAATAATTTAAAAAAAATCACCACATAAATAAATATGAGGACACTAAAAAGCATTTAGAAATCGTATCTTTATTATCTGTTTACAATTATTCATTAACAAGACAAACATATTACTGCTAGCCTACTATCAATACGAAAGTCCTGGGGTTTTATTTTACAGTAAATACAGTCGATAGCCGAGGTGCGAAGATGATAGCAGTTGCATTTGAATGAGACCAGAGAAATTGTGGCCATGTGAAAAAAGTGCTGGCCTCAAGTGGTATGTTATTTGCTGTTGCTAATAACGACGGTTGTTATTAGGGAATAACACACCTCAGAATGTCGTGACTGACCAGAATTAGAAGGAAGTATTCAAGAGAGTGGCTAATACAAGGATGCACAATGCTGGAGCAGTTATCTAAACCAATTGCTTGCTGGAGTTAGGCCTGGGACACACCAGATAATTATCCGATTTTAAAACCATGGGAGACCACAGACATGAAGACCGTTCTAAATTATTTTTTGAGCCTTGTAATCCTCTGAACGCACACACACAAGATGATTCGAGCAGAACGCGAGACCACACACTTGTTGATTTCTGGAGCATTTTCACAGGGACCTGAGATCTCACGGAGACTTGCGAGATCAAACGTGGCTAGAGAAGAAAGACACATGGAAGACAATCGACGTTGTCAGCTGGCTTTCCTGGCACAAGTTCTGTTGTACAGTGTAAAACAAAATAGAAAAAAAAAAAAAGAACGAATATGGGTGAAGTCCTTGCTCAGTACTGTACTTTTGTGGCATGTTTTTGGCTGGCAAGTTTCAGCTATTAGTTGAATTCATTGGAATTAATTTCTTTACATCTTACTCTCCCCTTTTTATAGATACTGCATATGCTCATCTCATATTATATACATCATTGGACCTGTTTCGTCAACTAACACAACTGGTCTCAGATGCCCTTTTTTATCTTTTTCTCCCAGCCCAAGTGATCTGGTATTTTGATTCCTCAAAACAAGCCATTTAAAAAAAATAATAATTGGATCATAATTCCATGTGATTTATAAAGGCTTATAAAGGTCATGAACACTAATAAGTCAGTCCTGAGTGTCAGAAAACATTTGTGTCATCTCACACATTTCTTCTATCAGTGAATTAGCTGTCCTTACCTACAGAACAGCTGGTAATATTCGGTCATACAGCTATGATATTAAACATCTGACCTTTATTTGGTGAAACACATGGAAATGAACAGATTACACCCATCATTGTGAAGTTTTAACTTCTCTTTCCTCATTTTCATCGATAGTTGTTCTCATTTATATGATAATTCACTAAATAAAGGTATTCACCCCAAAGACAATACTTGACATTGTAAAACAATAAAGTGGCAACTCGAGCCCTGAATTAATAATTTAAAGGCAATAGAATCCAAGCTCCAGGTTCTGGCATGAAATCTCTTTGCTAATAACATTTCAATAACAGCCAGCAAAATTTGAAAGTGGACACGTGTAACAGTTTTGACATTTGGCTGTGTTTGTAATCAGATCTGTTTATTAGTTCTTTTTTGAGAATTAATGATGGGCTTTGTGTGATTTGACTTACTCACTATTCTGATCAAAGTCTTTCCTGCTGGTTGTAATCTTTCAGTCCCCCATGGTGTCCATCATCACCACTGCTCTGACAAAGATGGGACACTCTTGATCGATCTAGCCTTGTAGTGGAGAGAAACAAAAGGATAAAAAAAAAAAAAAAAAAAAATTCTTCAGTGGACAGGTCTTTAAAATCTGACTGTTGATCCCTCTCTCTATGACAGGCCTCTCCAAGCCTTTTTAATAATTCAGAGTGTGATGTTAGATGCAAATCATCCACCATGTGTGATTGCCAAATGGCGTGCCCTTTTGAAAAGTAATTTATATGACAAAATGAATTCGGCATGGTGCACAAAAGTGGTGTTGCACATAGTAGCTCTTTACGTAAGTAATATCTGCATCTTTTATTCCAGGAGATCCAGAAAGATAAAAACATATAGACATGTACAGTACAGTTCAATAGAATAATATGGAAAGACCACTTTAATTAAAGTAGTTTATTGTTTATTGTTTATTGCATAGGCTACTTTTATATTATATCGAATCATTGAGAATTTCCAATTCGTTTATTTCTATAACTATTAAAAAAGATGCAACTTTCACAAAAAGTAATATTATGCATCATTGTAGAAATAAAACAATGGGAACAGAATCTATATAGACACACAGTAAGGATATGTTTTGAGCATGTCGTGCATGTGGTGACATGCCTTTCTTCAGTTTCTTAATTACAGATATTAATACAATCTGAAAGTCTTTGCTTACATTCAAATAGACTTAAATTTACATTACAAATGTAACATGGATATTAGAGTTGTTCCGATTCCGATACTAGTATCGGAAATATCTCCGATACCACAACAAATTCTGGCATCGGCATCGGCGAGTACATGAACCCATATACCGATCCGATACCATTTTCTTAAAAAAGACCTAGTTATGACCGCAAGCTTTGCCTAACCGCTGCACGGTTCTTCTTCGCTGCTCAAAATGCATTGAAAACACAGGAAGTTGTGCTGTGTTGCCACAAGCAACCCCTGTTTAGAGCAGCGAAGAAGAAATGAAAACGCGTTAGCAGCCCTTATCTATATATGACTGGATCACTCATCACATTCTAAACTGCCAAAAGACAGTGAAGCCGCTACTATATTATAGATCAGTGGTTAGCAGTATGTCTCTGTAGTACCGGTAGTTACAGACTCTCGAGTATATTCAGTACCGGCAACTGCGTTCAGTCGCTTCCGTGTAAGTCAAAACGCAGGGCTCCAGACAGTAGCCGAATATATACTAGTGTCTGTGAATATTAAACTGCAAAATACTATTTAAATATTACTCCCGCAAAATCTACATCTCTGTGGGTGACTGGCACAGATGCGCGAGAGCTCGCTGTTTTGTAGTCTCTGCTGTGTGTCATGAGGACACGAACGCATAAACCGTCACTTCATGAGAATTTACCGTTTCATTTGAGAATACTGTCATATCATAAACACAGACACTCAAAGATCTTCATGGCAGCCCATTAAAATAAATGTTTGGTTTACATGAGTAAATTGACAATATATAAAGCTACTGTTGTAGCCTACAGTAATAATAATACATCTCTATAATAATAATAATTATGCCTAGATGGTTGCTTGTTTTTTACTTGTTAGAGATTATCTGATTAATAGATCTTTTTTTATATTCCTAGACTTATTTGTTGCAGTTTTTTTATACAGTTATATTGTAAAACTTAAATACCTTTTTTAGTTTGCGGTGTTAGATTTTTGGCTGCATTTGAAGTTCTTTTTTGCATAAGAAAATAAATAATACTGTCAAATTCATGTTAGATAATAAAAATACTGTAATAAATACAGTAGTTCACCATGTATTTGTTCATGTTTTATTGAGGGATCTGTCTGAAGCACACCATAAAAAAATTCTAGCAATTTACACAGGGCTAGTAGTATATACAGCTGTATATACAGATATACACCCAGGTATCGGATCAGTACTCGGTATCGGCCGATACCCTGAGCCCAGGTATCGGAATCGGTATCGGGAAGAGAAAAAGGGTATCGGAACATCTCTAATGGATATACATCTTTAATGATATACACTGCTTTGGACAGATGTGTTTCTGTCAAAATACATAACTCTGACCCAAAATATGGAAATTGAATGGTTATGTTTTTATTTTATAAAAGAAGAAAAGATTACAAAATAAGGTATTTTTGCATTGTGATTTAATATTTCATGCATGAGAGATTTAATTGCAGCCAAAAACTAATGGAACAATTGATTTTATTTTTATTGCATATTCTTACAAACAGAAAAGCTATGTACATTTCCAGCTCAGTGAGTTTGTGTCATTCGAAATATTAGTAAGTTTTCCTCATGTCAAAAGTAAAGAATAGACTGTGAAATCCCCTTTTAAATGATCAGTCAAGAAACTGGTTACACAAATATTTCATGTACAAAACACGAGTGAATGTAGAGCATAAGCTGAATGAAAGCCTGCAGGGCGTCCTGATCTGGATTAATCATTTCTGCTCAGGTAACGAATATTGTCATTTGAATTTCAAAACTGCATACACCGTATCTGATACTTTGCTCATCTCTGTTCCTGAACCCTGCTCTGAATCAGAATTTTTCTGCTGTTTACGTTACTCTGAGAAAAGTTTTTAAAGGCTATTTTCAAAGCCTCTTCAGTAAGCCTCTTTTCTTTTCTTGTAAAGAAAAGAGTGCTGCTCAGCTTCTGCATTCTGTGAGCTGCTTACTTGTAGCATTGTCTGATAAAAAATAAAGCCTTGAGACGAGTCAATTCTGTGCTCCACAGCAGTATAAAGTATCAGTATAGAGTGTCTTCTCTGTAGAATTTCTAATCAAATTTCTTTATTTTCTGTGAGGGCTGTACAAAGTAGATGCTATGATGCAGACTCTCATGTCAGACCTCTTGTTTTACTGTCAGACTTCAGTTGTTTACAATATCTTCCATATAATTGCAATAGTTCATCAAAGCACCATGGTAGCAGATTTAATTGTTATTGAGTGCCCCTTTATTTATAGCATTTTAGCAGATGGAGTAAACGATGATTAGTATCTTTACTGAGGCAGCAGCTTTTATTGGCCTTCAGTGGCTGACAATGTTTTGAGCATTCACTATAGCCTAAAGATTTCTCATTTAGTTCATAGTGCCTACCAGGCTATTTTACTAACATATACAATGTTTCTAATAAAAATATACTGTATGTTAAAACTAAAATTTAAACTAACTCTGCGTTTTCTTATACTAGTCTTTCCTAGTGCTTTCCTAGTCCTATACTGAGCCTTGCGGTACTCCATACTGAACTTGTAATCGACATGATACCTCTTTATTTACAGCTACAAATTGATAATGGTCAGGTAATTATGATTTGAATTATGCCAGTGCAGTTCCACAAATGCCAACCGAAATTTTAAACCATTCAAAGAGAATGTTGCGGTTGATTGTCAAATAAGCCATACTCGGATGATTGAAGGAAATAATTTGTAACTCTGGTGAGTGCAAGATAACGCTGAATACAATTTTTATTAATGTTACTGAAATAATGTTTCTTCATAACTTTGAGAAAATCTTGCCAGAATGTTATGTGATTTGCTTAATTTGATTCAGTTGGCGAGCATGCTCATAATATTTAACTACCAATACTGTACGTACTAACATGGTCTTCCAATGAATGAGAGGCATACAACAGGGAGGGTTGGAGTAGACCTATATAAAGTGTTTATACAAGATAAGATAAGATAAGATAAGATAAGATAAGATAAGATAAGATAAGATTTAGGATATGGTTTTCATAATTTTAGTTCTGTTGAGTCATCTTTATATACATTATATTCATAATTTCCCTTGTACCTTTTCTTTCTTTTCAAGTGCCCTTACAAACAAATTCCTGCATCGAATGGCCTTCTTATCCTTTGAGCCCAAGTTGATGAGAAAAGTGATAGGTAGGATAAATTGACCACTTGCTCCAAGAATTGAATGTGATGGATGTTGGCCTGACATACTGATAAAGTTGTGTGTGTGTGTGTGTGTGTGTGTGTGTGTGTGTGTGTGTGTGTTTGTATGCAGAAGGACAGAAAATATATATCATGCAAAGGTAAGGATTTTGTTCTTGTTTTGTGAAAAATATGTAAAAAAAAAAACTACAATTCAAAATAAAAATAAAAATTGTATATATATATATATATATATATATATATATATATATATATATATATATATATATATATATATATATTTAATATTACATTTAATAATGCTTAATTTTCAGCAGTCATTACTCCAGTATTCAGTGACACATGATCTATTAAAGATTATTTTATTATGCTGATTTGGTGATCAAGAAACATTTCTTATTATTAGCAGTGTTTATTTTTTGTGGATTTTTTTCTCAATTATTCTTTAATGAATCGAAAGTTCTTTAAAATGTATTTTAAAATGATCTGACTGCCCCCAAACTTTCAAATGGTTGTATATATTTTGTGTATTTACATATATTAGTATGTATAGGCTACATAAAAAGTTTTTTCTATATTCTTTTTTTTTATGTATTGCTTACTTTCTGGGTCTTTCTGGAGTTTCTAGTTGTCTGGAAGGCAACAGGAAAACAGTATTGTCAATGAAAGGATGAGGCACACTAGGCCACTAAATCCTTCAGCAGATAGCTTTTTTTGATAAGTCACAGAAACTACATCTTATGTTGAGCTTTCTTCCTTCCAGCCAAAGTTCACATTCAGTTAAATTACAATCCCCTGGCAACTGAAAGTCTTGATAGAGGTGACAATCAAGCTTTTTATGACAAGACGGTCTGAATATAAGGGTCCCTCCTGAAATCAATCTGTACTGTTTATGAACAAACTCCTTGCCTTGGTTTATGTGTCCAGTTGGTCTTCTGACATCTGAAAAGTGCAGTTATTTTATATAGGGAGTTGTGAGGAAAGGACAGCGGTCCATGTACTTTTGTGTCCAATAATGTTTCCACTTTTGACCCAGAAACGTTTCTTCTTTAATGGTTCAAACACTGAAAAGTAGAATAAGCAGACACAAACTAATTTTCATTACTCAAAATTTGTATTCGTAGGTTAAAAGTAGAGGTGCTCCGATCACGATCGGCCGATCGTTAATGCGCATCTCGTCAGTAAAGCCGGTTCTCTAATCAGCTGTTAATTCTATCAGGTGCGTGATTTCACATAGAGCAGCTGTTACTACACAGAGCCATTGTTAACGGAGAAGATGCGCCAAAAAACGCTGAAAATGAAGTGGATTTGCGCATCTTCTCTATTAACAACGGCTCTGTGTAGTAACAGCTGCTCTATGTGAAATCACGCACCTGATGGAATTAACCGCTGATTAGTTAACCGGCTTTACTGACGAGATGCGCATAACGATCGGCCGATCGGAGCACCCCTAGTTAAAAGAACTATTATTTTCCACATAATGTACATTATTGTTTCTCCTCTATGCCTTGACTTCTGAAACTCCTCGATTATTACAAGGCTCATCGGTCTGAAGAGCGAGGAGTGCTCTGATTGGCCAGCTATCCAATGCGTTGCGATTGGCCATATGTTTCAAGAGTCTGACGGAAATGTTACGCCCCTCAACATATGGCATGTCCCGGTCAGAACACCAGCATGACAGGACAAAAACAATAAAACCCATTACAAACAAGGCAGTTGTTGCATCCAGTGGGAACATAATTACTGATTATAATGACTTACACTGTCTTTTTACGCATTGCATTGCATATCGCGCCGCATAAACATAAAAATGGACACAAAAAATGTCCATGTCATTTGTGATCGAAGAAACGACAAACAACAAGTGCTACTTTACACTGCTCAAAACTCGTGTTTGAATCATCAGTGGCAAGTCCTTTACATATGTAAAACTACTTACATACTGTGAGTCAGAAGCACCAGAATGTCCTGGCAAAGAGTGATGAATGGCCAGCGGCTTGAGTGAGGAATGGCCCGTGTCTTGAGTGAGCAGCAGCCTGCGGCTATGACGGGGAATGTCCTGCACTTCATCCACAGTAAAAAACTGCTCCTGTGATCCACAGCATGAAGTTGATGAATTTCCTCAGCGACCAGCACAAATCAACTCAAGGATTGACAAAATGGATAGTGTGCTCTTTTGGAAAGCCAAACAAAGTAGTTTCACTTTCACAATGAAACACACAGCTTCTCTACGACATGAGACAGGCTGCAACAGCAATGTTCTTTGTGTGAACATTTGGGCAGCAAATTTCCCACACAGTGATGATGAGATGTGGGAGCTTGTTTAAACTATCTATTTAGGGGGACGTGGACAAGTCTTTTTTAAAGAATAGCCCGGTAATACCAAATTCTGCTACTTCGCTTTGCTTCATAGACAGAGTCTGGAAGGAATAATTATCAAGCGTTTACTTTCTCGTGGGGGTGGCTTGTCTGATGTTTAAAATCATTGGTTACCCATAAGCCAATCACATAACGTTTGGTTATGACGTGTGTTATGCGCCGCCTCACACTTACACTGTAAACACCGGTATGCTGCGAAAACAAAACCATCAAGCAAGTTTCGCTGCCTCCTTAACCTGATCCTCCATGAGAGCAACCAAGGGGGACACAATCACAATTGTCGCCTTGCCCGACTTTGGCCTCCACAGTTTCTCGCTGACGATAGGTAACCGTGGACTGATCATAAGAACCTTGAGTATATAAGGTCGTCCAAACACCTTAACTTTAGGCAGGCTAGCTGGGCACAATTTGTTGGCAGTTTCGATTTTACCCTTTCTTACTGTCCCATTTCAATGTACATCAAACTCGTCACATATTTTTGATCATTCCAAATGCCCAATCTCTCCTGATTGCATAATACCTGAGAGACTCTCAATCTCAACGATCATTTGGGAAATAATCTAAGGTTTGCACAGCCTTAGAAGGGGTAACATCTCCATCTGGGTGTCCAGTGGGCTGGTTGTTAGTGCTGGAGAGGTTACGGTCAGATGTTATTCAATGGGGTCACTGTTCCAATGTGGCTTGCCACCCAGGAATCAGTCGTACTAGTCTCCTGGTTAAACAAGGGTTCTGGTGGCATTCTATGGCTTGTGACATCCGAGATTATGTTTTAGCCTGTTCAGTCTGTGCTCGGGGTAAGACTTCCAATCACCCACCAGAGGAGTTACCCTTCAAGACCCTGGTCCCACATCGCACTCAATTTCGTAACTGCTCTCCTGCCCTCCCAGGGCAATATGGTTGTTTTGAATGTATTGGACTGGTTCTCAAAGGCGGCTCATTTTATCCCCTTGCCTAAATTACCATCTGCCAAGGAGACAGCGGTTACTGTTGTAGATCATGTCTTTCGCATTCATGGTCTCCCGGTAGATGTGGTTTCTGACAGGGGGCCCCAGTTTGTATCCAATTTTTGGAGAGAGTTTTGTTGATTATTGGGGGTGAGTGTAAGTCTGTCTTCTGGTTTTCTCCCTTAGACCAAAGTGAGCCAACCAGGATCTAGAGAGGATGTTGCGATGTTTGGTCTCGCTGAAACCAACTTCCTGGAGCCAGCAACTCTTGTCGGTTGAGTACACACATAACTCGTTACCAGTGTCGTCCACGGGCTTCTCGCCTTTTGAATGTAGCTTACAGTAGGTTACCAGCCACATATTTTTCCCAGTCTGGAGTCCTAAGTCGCAGTCCCCTCTGCTCACACTTTTGTCCAGAGGTGTCATAAGACCTGAAGAAGAGCCCGAGAGACTTTTCTCTGGTTGGGAGCACGCACTGAGGCTAAGGCCGATTGCCACTGGTCGGAAATGTTATGGATAAAAAGGTGTGGCTTTCTACCAAGAACATTCCGCTCCGCCCTGTATGTAATAAATTTGCTACCAAATTTATTGGCCCATTTCCTGTCACTAAGATTCTTAGTCCAGTGGCAGTCCACCTCAAACTCCCTCCGGCATACAGGAGAGTTCATCTCATGTTCTAAGTTTTTAAATTAAAGCCCGTTTTTCATTCACCACTTGATCTTAATCTCATAGATGGGGAACCTTCTTACTTGGTAAATCGCATTCTAGACTCTAGGTGAAAGGGACGCAGATTCCAGTACTTGGTGGAATAGGAAGGTTACGGTCCAGAGAAGAGAAGTTGGGTTCCTGCCAGGGATATATTGGATCATTCCCTTATTGATGATTACAATCTACAGGTAAGGTTAACGGAGAGCGCCAGAAGATGCTTGTAGGAGGAGAAGTACTTTTACAGTTCATGGAATCACGATGTCATCTGTGCTATGTTTACTGTTGTGTGTGTGGGTGTGGTGAGTGGGTGTGTCTGATTACCGTGACAAGCTATCAGTTCCAGCTGTGGCTCATTTGCTACCCTATATAATGTGTGCTACCCCGTCTTGTATTGTCAGATCCTTGGCATTTGTCATCTTGCTCCTGGTCTTCTTTTCATCGATCTTCCCATATTCTTCCCGGATTTACTTCTGTGTGGCTGCCCATTTTGAACCCTGCAACACGGAGACCTCCAACCATCGGAAAGCTCTGTTAATGCTTGTTTTTTTCTCTTTGCTTGTTTCACGAGTTCACACTTGCATGTAAATAACTGAAGTAATACAATGCATATTTGGCGTGCTGTCCGGGGAAGGGGCTCTGAGCTCGGGAATGGCCCGAACCTAGAGTACCCCCCACCCCCGTATATAAAAGTGTAAACTGAACTCTAGTGGAGGAGATGGGGTGGAGGGGGGATGCTGATAAACAGTCAATGGAGACAGGTAGGCTGATTCAGCTGTATTTATACCCTAAGGTTGATTATCTTAAGTGGTTCCAACTGTGCTAATTAGGTTAAGTATCTGACGTGCTTCTCCCGAACCTTGTTATGAAACTACATTTCACGAGTTCACACTTACATATAATTTACTGAAGTATTGTAATGCATATTTGGCGTGCTGTCCGTGGAAGGGGCTCCGAGCTCGGGAATGGCCCGAACCTAGAGTATCCCCCAAAAAATGAGTGCCGCGTTTGGCGGGCTGGCATCTCAAGAAAGGGTCTGAATGTTTGTCCAGTGGGCCCGTGAGGGCGGCTCAATATACCTGGACTGACAGGCCCTGCTGGCCTGCAACGGAGAGCAATTGTAATTTGGAGTGACCGATCAGGCGAGTTTGTGCCTTTCTACGCTGTGAGACCAAATGCTCGTTGGACAAAAAGAGAAAACAGGAAAGAGGAAAATGAGAGCTTGACCGGGAGATTTTCTCATACTGCGTCCGCTGTGAGACCCAATACTTGCTGGACGGAAGAGAAAAGGTAAGTGCTCTACCGGGAAAGTTCTCACTGCGTCTGCTGTGAGACCAAATGCTCGCTGGACAGAAAGAGAAAACAGGAAAGAGGAAAATGAGAGCTTGACCAGGAGATTTTCTCATACTGCGTCCGCTGTGAGACCCAATGCTCACTGGACAAAAGAGAAAATGTAAGAGCTCTACTGGGACAGTTCTCGCTCCAAGACCAAATGCGGGTTTATTTATTTATTTATTTATTTTATAAATGCTCCTGGGAGCAGGCGCTGCTGTGGCAGTGGGGAGATACAGAAAAGGCTCTTGCGGGAGCGGACACTGCTGTGGCAGTGGGGAGATACAGAAAAGGCTCCTGTGGGAGCAGACACTGCTGCGGCAGTGGGGAGATACAGAAAAAGCTCCTGCAGGAGCAAACACTGCTGCGGCAGTGAGGAGGTACAGGAAAGGCTCCTGTGGGAGCAGACACTGCTGTGGCAGTGGGGAGATACAGAAAAGGCTCCTTCGGGAGCAGATACTGCAGTGAGGAGGTACAGGAAAGGCTCCTGCGGGAGCAGACACTGCTGCGGCAGTGAGGAGGTACAGGAAAGGCTACTTGCTTTCGGCTGCTGTAGATGTTGGCTGTGGGAAGAGTATAAAGGGTTAGTTGCATTTGATGGGGCAAGCAAAAAATGAATGGTTAGCCTACTGTGTTACCAGCTTAGCAATTGGTTGCCTGATTTGACAATTCCTCAAGCCTTGTCCACATTATTATGTTACTGTTGGAAAAGCATCTTTCCTCTGATTTGGCCTCGGGGCTCTTAGGCGGTCTCCAGGGCGGATACGTTGGCTGTTTTCACGTTGTAGTATGGACTGTGGAAACAGAGGCTTTTTGAAACGATGAAGCATGTTTAGTCTTGCAAGACATTGTACCGAAAGACATGATCATGCAGTAACGTACCAGTTACCCCCCATTTTTTTTTTTTTTTTTGCATGGAGACAGAAATTACATACCCATAATAAAATTGTTTCTGCTCATGATTCTTTCTGACTAGATACATGATCAACGTTTGTCCACGAGCTGACACTTCAACGTTTTACCATTCAGGAATAGGAATCGTATTCCTGACATAATTTACTAAATAACTGTCACTGAAAAGATGTTTTATCGAAATATTGGTCAAATATCGAAGCCAGAATCTTTAGACTTTCAATTGATGCACGGTTTATCCAGATCAAGTATGCTGTGGAAGTGAAACGATAATAAACTGGGGCTGTAGACGATGCTTGCAAGCAATGGGTTAATACCCGTTATGTGCTATTCGCTTCTAAGTGGTTTCTAAAGATATTTACTTGCCTGTTTTTCGTATTACGATCCTAAAAAGGCAACAGTAATTTTACTCCCACTTGCTATCCTGCGTCAAAACACGAGGGCAGATGCGTTTTAGATGAATTTTGGGTGATCACGCCTGTGAATGGAGAAATAGATCCCTAAATAATTTGGTCCTGCCAGAAACTTGCATGGAAATAAAAATGTAAAATTGAATTAAGCATTTAGCCGACAGTTTAATCCAGCGACTTATGGTGCAATCAGGCATTTTTTTTTTCTTCTTATCATGGAACTTATGTCTGTATCATTTCAATCAGGTTTAAACGTGCGCGGTAAGGCAAATGTAATGTCTTGGACATTTCAGTGTGGATGAAGACTGGAAATAATGCCTTTGTTCGTGGTTAAATGTGGCATCATCATCTGACGGAACTACGTTTGTATCTGTAGTCCAAATCTATGCGCACTCCACACTCCAGATCAGCAGGTGGCGGTAATGCATCTTTACGCTGGTTTGCTAAAACCGCCACAAAACACTAGTAGAAGAAGAGGAAACTGCGTCATGACGTCATTTAACAAACTTTAGCTGCGAACCTGCTTTTAGATGCAATACTTTGGATGCCAACTGCTGCAAAATCCAATGAAGAAGAAGAACCTGCTTTTAGCGTTTTCGCCTGAAAATGTGTTGGTTAACGTCGCGCGGTCTGCGCCGCTAGAGGAAGCGGCCTCAAACTGCCACTCGGCCGGAACGCCGGGGTGAAAGGCTGAGCCGCGGCGGGAAGTGAGAGGCTTGCTGCGGTGAGAACTTGGGTGCGGCCCAGGCTGGTTGGATTCCAGCTCGAGGAGAGCTTGGTCTCAGGCGGCACAATCATTGTGTCAAACGAGGCGAGCTCGGAGCTTGCACGGTCTATTGGCCACGACTTGTGGCTTGACGAGGAGAGCAGCTGTTGCAATGACGCTTAATGCTGCTCAGCGGCCGTGTTTGACTGGGTAAGAAAGATCGCGGGTCCGGCAAAAGCAGCAGGTCTTATAATCCCCGGTGAAGCTCTCTTCGTTGGTACAAAAATTGGGTCCGTGGTAAGGTGACAGACGAAGCGAACTAGCATGCTGATAAACAGTCAATGGAGACAGGTAGGCTGGTTAAGCTGTATTTTATACCCAAAGGTTGATTATCTTAAGTGGTTCCACCTGTGCTAATTAGGTTAAGTATCTGACGTGCTTCTCCCGAACCTTGTTATGAAACTACATTTAGCATTGTTCCAATAAACTGTTTGTTTAAGCATTCGCTCTTGAATCTTGTCTCACTTATAATAAAGTGTTACCACTGCTTTTATTTGGTCATAAGAGCTCTTCCATAAGGAGGAATAATTTGAATATCCTTCTTTTAAAAAGCACAGCTGAAGATTACGTTCATGCACATTGCTAAACTTTAGTCAGATAGGTATCTTTAAAAAGTCAAGGAAGTTGCCATCTGTTTCAATCCTTCACATAGGACACCTTCAAAGGCTTCACACCAAGACCAACTTAAAACTTGTATCTGGGTCATTCTATAATTAAGGCTATTTGGCTTTTTAAACTGAGAAGAGAAACAGCCGTTTTTAACCAAAACACATATATGATAACATTTTGATAAGACTTTCAAAATTTTGTTTTCTTATTTTTATACCAGAAAAGGCTTTAAAATAATGAATTTTAAAGTTATTTCATGTTTTAGAATTTTGCCCTTTAACATCAAATCCTTAGCTTCTGCTAGTTTGATGTGCAGATATGTCTGCCGTGGAAAAGGAAAAAAATAATAATTCAGTTCAATTTAAACTTATTTTCATGGTGTCTTCACATTACAGATAGCTCCAAAGCAGCTTTACAAAGAAAGGTGCCTTACATTACCAACTATACAAGCCAAAGGTGGAAGTGGTATGGAAAAACTCTTATGAGGAACCTTGAATTATTGTATTCTGTTGTATTTCCATGTACTGTAACTTTCATGTCTTATTGACTTTTCAGTAGAGATGTTCCGATACCCTTTTTCTCTTCCCGATACCGATTCCGATACCTGGGCTCAGGGTATCGGCCGATACCGAGTACTGATCCGATACCTGGGTGTATATCTGTATATACAGCTGTATATACTACTAGCCCTGTGTAAATTGCTAGAATTTTTTTATGGTGTGCTTCAGACAGATCCCTCAATAAAACATGAACAAATACATGGTGAACTACTGTATTTATTACAGTATTTTTATTATCTAACATGAATTTGACAGTATTATTTATTTTCTCATGCAAAAAAGAACTTCAAATGCAGCCAAAAATCTAACACCGCAAACTAAAAAAGGTATTTAAGTTTTACAATATAACTGTATAAAAAAACTGCAACAAATAAGTCTAGGAATATAAAAAAAGATCTATTAATCAGATAATCTCTAACAAGTAAAAAACAAGTAAAAAACAAGCAACCATCTAGGCATAATTATTATTATTATAGAGATGTATTATTATTACTGTAGGCTACAACAGTAGCTTTATATATTGTCAATTTACTCATGTAAACCAAACATTTATTTTAATGGGCTGCCATGAAGATCTTTGAGTGTCTGTGTTTATGACAGAGATGGGACCAAGTCACACATGTGCAAGTCTCAAGTAAGTCTCAAGTCTTAACCTTCAAGTCTCAAGTAAGTCCCAAGTATTTTTTTCTTGGGCAAGTCAAGTCAAGTCAAGTCACAAGCTATGTCAAGTCAAGTCCAAGTCAAGTCACCTTAATATTGTTATTTTACCTGCAGAATCTGATCTTAATAAAGTTAAAAGACAAGATATAAGTAACTGTCAGTAAATTAAAATAATTTGGATTTGCATTGTAAATACTCATGTTCAGTAAAATACATCATGGAATCAAACAAAATTGTAACTTCCTAAAATTTATTTATTTTTCACTTCTGCCAACAGTGTTTGAAATGTTTTACATTTTCAACATTGAGTCCATAAAACTAAACATCCAACAGACTCCTATCTGAACACCTCTCTCTCTCTCTCTCTCTCTCTCTCTCTCAAACACAGTTTACATATAACATTAAACTGTTACTTTTCTCCTCTCCCTTTCTCTCTCTCAGAGTATAGAATATAAATATGACGTATTTTCAGTTGTTTCATACTTTTTTGTTATGTACAGTACAGACCAAAAGTTTGGACACATCTTCTCATTCAAAGAGTTTTCTTTATTTTCATGACTATGCAAATTGTAGATTCACACTGAAGGCATCAAAACTATGAATTAACACATGTGGAATTATATATGGAATTATATACATAACAAAAAAGTGTGAAACAACCAAAAATATGTCATATTCTAGGTTCTTCAAAGTAGCCACCTTCTGCTTTGATTACTGCTTTGCACACTCTTGGCTTTCTCTTGATGAGCTTCAAGAGCTAGTCACCTGAAATGGTCTTCCAACAGTCTTGAAGGAGTTCCCCGAGAGATGCTTAGCACTTGTTGGCCCTTTTGCCTTCTGTCTGCGGTCCAGCTCACCCCTAAACCATCTGGATTGGGTTCAGGTCCGGTGACTGTGGAGGCCAGGTCATCTGGTGCAGCACCCCATCACTCTCCTTCTTGCTCAAATAGCCCTTGATGCCTTCAGTGTGACTTTACAATTTGCATATTCATGAAAATAAAGAAAACTCTTTGAATGAGAAGGTGTGTCCAAACTTTTGGTCTGTACTGTACATAACAAAAAAGTATGAAACAACTTAAAATACGTCATATTTATTTTCTGTACTGTATATATATATATATATATATATATATATATATATATATATATATATATATATATATATATATATATATATATATGCACTTCTCATGATTGGGTAATCGCGGCAGCTACATTAGTTTTTCTGATTAATTGTTTTGCTCTATGAGAAAGACAAGGTAACAAAATATTCGGGGCTTATGCCCCCTTAGCCCAGCCCTAGCGCCGCCCCTGGAATGCGTTTTTTTGATTGCCTGCTAGCGGATCATTAGGGGCCGTTCACATCACGTCTTTTGCGCGCGCAAGTTCGTTATTTCCAATGTAGGCGCGCGGTATGCGCGCTCATAATGGAAGCAACGCGCTCGTGCGCGTCGCACCGCATCGAGTTAAAAACATCTAAACTTTTCAGAATGCCGCAAGCGCACCGCAGGTCATGTGACAATAACTAACCAATCAGCTTCATCCTTTCCCGTATCAACGTTGAAAGCTCAGCTAAGATGAAGGAACAGCTGTTCATAACTGTATATGGATTGCCATTTTGAAACGAATTTAGTAGCAGAACTACTGCGAGCGATTTTTAGTGCTGCAAATCCATTTATCCTTTGCTGAAATTTCCGCGTCTTCAATGAGAGAGAGCGTGTCATGGATGCTTAGCAACGACAGACGCCCCAGGAGCACTTCTGTCGGAGCGCTTTGGAAAGAAGGAGAAAGCGGCGCGACTAGCGTTTTCCACGCGTTTTTTGAAGTTTTCTATTGAAGACAAAAGCGATGACCCTCGGTACCTCTCGGGCTGACATGTTGATGTGATGTGATATCTGATTTAAGTGGGCGTGGTGTGTGTAAGGAAGAGAGGGCATGACTGATGATAGTGTCCTGATCCAGTCACGACGCTATTCTCAGCCTGCGCTCCAGCTGAGTAATCAACTTTATTTAAAAAAATAATTTATATATTTTATATTCAAACTGAAAACATGATGTGATTAACACTCAAGTCATTCAAGTCATCGTGTCTCAAGTCAAGTCAAGTCCCGAGTCTTTAACTTCCAAGTCCGAGTCAAGTCTCAAGTCCTAAAAATAGCGACTCGAGTCGACTCGAGTCCAAGTCACCAAGTCACAAGTCCCCATGTCTGGTTTATGATATGACAGTATTCTCAAATGAAACGGTAAATTCTCATGAAGTGACGGTTTATGCGTTCGTGTCCTCATGACACACAGCAGAGACTACAAAACAGCGAGCTCTCGCGCATCTGTGCCAGTCACCCACAGAGATGTAGATTTTGCGGGAGTAATATTTAAATAGTATTTTGCAGTTTAATATTCACAGACACTAGTATATATTCGGCTACTGTCTGGAGCCCTGCGCTTTGACTTACACGGAAGCGACTGAACGCAGCTGCCGGTACTGAATATACTCGAGAGTCTGTAACTACCGGTACTACAGAGACATACTGCTAACCACTGATCTATAATATAGTAGCGGCTTCACTGTCTTTTGGCAGTTTAGAATGTGATGAGTGATCCAGTCATATATAGATAAGGGCTGCTAACGCGTTTTCATTTCTTCTTCGCTGCTCTAAACAGGGGTTGCTTGTGGCAACACAGCACAACTTCCTGTGTTTTCAATGCATTTTGAGCAGCGAAGAAGAACCGTGCAGCGGTTAGGCAAAGCTTGCGGTCATAACTAGGTCTTTTTTAAGAAAATGGTATCGGATCGGTATATGGGTTCATGTACTCGCCGATGCCGATGCCAGAATTTGTTGTGGTATCGGAGATATTTCCGATACTAGTATCGGAATCGGAACAACTCTACTTTTCAGTAATGAAAATTTATCTATATCAGCTGTGTCAGTGTTACCCACATAAGCGATAAAGATCTACACCTACACTGTTAAAGCCCAGCTGTCGGTCCTTACTCATACTGTCACTGAACAAAGCTTCGAGGCATTCTTGATATCACATGAATACAACATCTGATGCCATAAAACATGGGGGTGGTGGGGGTTCATGATGTTATAGGAGAACATTTAAAGAAGGTTTTTATTCTCTGGTTCATCAGGAAAAAAAAACTGATAGACTGGTCCTGCAAAACCTATAAACATCAACTTATTAAAACCCTTAATATTCTAATAATAAGTCTCAAAAATGTTTCCAACCATCATAAACATATAATCAACCTTGTCAACATGTGGGTTGGGGCTTTTCATTTCATTATTTGTCTGAGATGGCAAATAGGAACAAGATTTGTGTAACATTAGTAGCATATAATAAGCTGTTTGATAATGGTCAATAATGGTTACCTTTTGGTCAAACCAAAGGTAAATCATATCAATGTGGTTATGTAGGCTATCCAAAGTTGTAGAAAGTGATATAAAAAAAATGCATTACCATTCTACAGTCACCTTGAAGATAACCGATAATTCACTCTTCCTCTTGTTCTTCAGAATCAGTTTCTGTCTCAAACATACATGGCTGAAATAATCCAATATTTTACTCAGTTAACCAGAGCAGAGGACGTGTAGCAAGAAGGAATTTAATACAAGTCTGCACTGTGTTATGTACTGACAATAAAGATGAAAGTGGTGCAGGTAGTTTGAGCTGTTTTTATTAAGAGGAGGTGGGGTTTAATTTGCATATTCATAATCTGCATACAGGTGCTGGTCATATAATTAGAATATCAGAAAGTTTATTTATTTCACTAATTCCATAAAAAAAAGTGAAACTTGTATATTATATTTATTCATTGCAAACTGACTGATTTCAATTTCAAATGTTCATTTATTTAAATTGTAATGATTATAACTGACAACTAGGGAAAATCCCAAATTCAGTATCTCAGAAAATAAGAATATAACCAGTAAAAGAAAGGATTTTAAGAAATCTTGGCCAAATAAAAGGTATGAAAATGAAAGGTTTGAACATGTACAGCACTCAATACTTAGTTTGGGGCTCCTTTTACCTGAATTACTGCATTAATGCGGCATGGCATGGAGTTGATCAGTCTGTGGCACTGCTCAAGTGTTATGAGAGCCCAGGTTGCTCTGATAGTGGCCTTCAGCTCTTCTGCATTCTTGGGTCTGGCGTATGGCATCTTCCTCTTCACAATACCCCATAGATTTTCTTTGGGGTTAAGGTCAGTCGAGTTTGCTGGCCAATTAAGAACAGGGATGCCATGGTCCTTAAACCAGGTACTGGAAGCTTTGGCACTCTGTGCAGGTGCCAAATCCTGTTGGAAAATGAAATCTGCATCTCCATAAAGTTGGTCAGCAGCAGGAAGCATGAAGTGCTCTAAAACTTCCTGATATATGGCTGTGTTGACCTTGGACCTCAGAAAACACAGTGGACCAACACCAGCAAATGACATGCCACCGCAAACCATAACTGACTTTGGAAACTTTACACTGGACCTCAAGCAACATGGATTGTGTCCCTCTCCTCTCTTCCTCCCGACTCTGGGACCCTGATTTCCAAAGGAAATGCTAAATTTACTTTCATCAGAGAACATAACTTTGGACCACTCAGTAGCAGTCCAGTCCTTTTTGAAGCGAGATGCTTCTGATGCTGTCTGTTGTTCAAGAGTGGCTTGACACAAGGAATGCGACAGCTGAAACCCATGTCTTGCATACATCTGTGTGTAGTTGTTCTTGAAGCACTGTCTCCAGCTGCAGCCCACTCTTTGTGCATCTCCCCCATCTTTTTGAATGGGTTTTGTTTCACAATCCTCTCCAGGGTGCAGTTATCCCCATTGCTTGTTCACTTCTTTTCCTTCCCTTCACCTCTCTATTAATGTGCTTGGACACAGAGCTCTGTGAACAGCCAGCCACTTTTGCAATGACCTTTTGTGTCCTGGTGTCAATTGTCGTGTTTTGGACAACTGCCAAGTCAGCAGTCTTCCCCATGATTGTATTAGCCTACATAACTAGACTGAAATTTTTGATGATATTCTAATTAAATGACCAGCACCTGTATACTGTACTTATCAATGAGTTTTAAGTGATAAAAATAATGACACCGGGAATATAAAGAACTCAAGAGCCCATTATAGCCCAAACTGAGTTAGTGTTCGTGGCTAAAATCCTGCAAAGAAGCCGCATCTTGAAGAATTAGAAGAGAAAGTGTGAAAGAGTGAATGTACTTGGACAGTAGAAGTTACAATATTTATGCTTTTGAATTTGTAGTGCTAAGCTTTTTGGGTTGCACTGCAGGAATGTAATAATTGCAGTGGCAAAATGTATATTTTTTATAATTGTAGGTTTATTCTCAGCTTTTTGGGTTTCAATAGCCTACATTTAGCTGTTTTTATGTATTCTCAGGAAAGTGATTGTCATTAATGTGGTTTGCAAATGTAAATGAAAGCAATATGTTTATTACTGCTCCACATAACCCAGAACAGACAACAAATTGACACACAATACAATGTCATCGTATATCATGCAATGAGAAATAAAAAAGGTTTTCTTTTCTTCTTCATGCATTTAAAAAAGGTTTTAACACTGTAAACTCTTCGTTAGTTTAATGTCAACATTTCATATAAACACCATATCTACATATATATATAGTATAATGGGTATAGTGACAATGAGAAAATCAGCCAAACAATACCTTAATACATTTTAAACCCTAGACCATCATGCACCGTTGTAGCCTCAATGCATACCTAACGTTTCCATCTGAGAATGTTAAAGTGCAGCTGTGGTTCACTTAATAGATAGATTCTATGTACGTACATATGTATGTGTATACTTTAGATATATATTCTCTTCACCCATGACAGACTGACAGAAAAGACTCACTCCCCCTTTCATTTTCCTCCTCAGTAACCTTTCTCTCAGGGCTATTACATTTACTGAAGTTGAAAATCTAGGTCATTAAGGCCTAAGTACACCCTGTAGTAAAAAGGCAATCACAAGAAGCACAACTAGTGCTCTCTCAAAAATACACTCTCAAACATACTGCAATGATCATGGAGCTGTTGATTATAGACATGTTTCAAGCAATGTCTGAGCACATAACGTAACATCAACAGAGATTATAGTATTCACCTAACAATAAAATTAGGAAAGCTTTACAGTTTGTCAGTCTCCAGTTGGACTTCAATACTCTGTGACAAAAGAAGCACCTTCCCTGAGAAATATGATGTAAACACATTCATGAGATACTCAGCTATCAAATATAATTTTAAAGTTAATAGTTCTCCTTGTTGCAGTTGCAAGGGACGTGATGGTATGTGTTGGCCTCAGTCCAAAGTTACTTCATAAATTTGTTGGTATTTATAATGTAAAGTGTGGTTTACATACTAGCACACATACATTATATTTGTGTATGTTGAATAGACACTCAAATGTACATTATTGACCACTGACAGCTTGTAAAATGAGAGCATTCTGTGTATGAACAGGGAGGTGTTAAGTCCTTTTAGATTTATCAAATATTGAATTAACTGGTTTATTTTTATTTATATCTTTATTCTTTTCAGTGTGATTTCTGGTGCTGTATTGTAATTTTGAAATATTTTCTAGGATGAATAAAAAGTTGTTAAATACACAGTCAAATACACATTGTTGATATTATTATGTTTTCTCATTTTTATCTCATTTTATACTCACCAAGGCTGCATTTATTTAATCAAAAATACAGTAAAAACAGTAACATTGAGAAATAGTATTACAATAAATATATATATTATATTATATTTATTTTTCAGCAGTCATTACTCCAGTTTTCAGTGTCACATGATTGTTCAGAAATCATTCTAATATGCTGATTCTGAGCTCAAGTAACATTTCTTATTATTATTAATGTTAAAAAATTTTTTTAAATGAAATAAAAGTTCAAATAACTGCATTTAATTGAATTAGAAATCTTTTGCAACATTATAAATGTTTTTACTGTCCTTTTGGCCAATTGAACGCATCTTTGCAGAATATAAGTATTAAACTTTTGAACAGTAGTGTATACAACAGTAAAATGAGACTAAAATTATTGTCACTGTGCATTTATCTTTAACAGGTATTAGGTCTTTGGTTGGGGTAGGCTTCAAAATTTGTATAATTATAATTACTGTAAATGTACATTTATACAACAAAATCGAAAGTATTCATAAAGATTTTTAGAATTCAAATGCTGCGCATATGTACACACATTTACATTTTATATGCTGTCAATACATCCATATTGAACATTTCAGCCTACATCCAAACATACAAAAATGTATGTGTAAATGCCATAAATATGGATTCTTATGATAACAGGCTGCCATTTATACTAGCACAGACTTTAAATCCAAGATCTTTTTTGGGCTGGTAAGTGTTTCTGAATCCATCCAATAAAAAGTCTACACATCAAACAATACCATCTCAAAGGTAAGGCTGAACATTTCCAATTGACACCAGAAAATTATTAAATAGCCAGTGTACATGAATTTGCATTAGTCATATCTCAAACGCTAAATCCACACATCTTATTTGTTTGTAGATTAAACTAATTTCTTCAGTAATTCAAGAGTGATGCCCTGGAGGTTCTGATCTACTGGGATATGTATGAGACTTAAAAAAAAAAAAAAAAAAAAAAACCTAGGTGTAAATGACATTTTAAACAAAAGCCACAAGTAGAAATGGTCTAATTAATCTGCAGAAAAAAAGAAAAGAAAAAACAACCAAGTGATTGGCATATTTAGTAAAGAGCAAATGATTAGAAAACTTAATTGCCTGTATCAGGAAAATAGATGGGTATTTAATATAACTGAGTAACTGAGGCAGCTCATCAGTGAATTAATTAAAAGATGCGACACACTTGGGCTCAATTTGAGGAGAACAGGCAGGAGTTTGTTGTCGTCTTACTGTTCTTGTGAGCAGCTAGACAGCCAGTACAAGGCCTACCTTGTCACATCCATATCTTTAATCAAATGATACTTTCAAGGCTGGATCAGTAGGGTTGCCACTATTCCTTGTTTTCACTGTCAGCTGCCTTCGTATCTTCCCCACCCACCGTATTCTGCTCCGGATCGGCTCCTGGACTCGTCTGGGTCACTCTTTTCATGCGAAACGGGGATGGTGAGCATTTCAATGAGCCCGTCATGATAGAATTATTCTCTGACTCTGTGTGTACGACCACGTTGTGACAGTAGTGCTTCAGTCCTTTGCGGAAATGGATGGTGAAGAGGCCATAAGTGATGGGATCCAGAATTGCATTGAAGAGTCCGAAAATAAACAGCATGTGAGTCAGTGAGTGAGAAACAGTCTCTTCTAAATCCTCAGGAAGGAACCAGTACCAGAGACCCAGCAAGTAGTATGGCGTCCAGCAAACTATGAAAGACGTTACTATGACTATGCTCATCTTCAAAGTCCTCATACGGGCCTTCGGGATGTTGCTGTTGAAACGCCGTAAGTGGACCTCCTTTGAAGATACTGTAAAATCAAAAATATATTTTTCATAAATGTGCAGTAAAATTTGCATTTTTACAAGTAATTTTACTGTTACTTTACTTAAAGGGAAAGTTTAACCACAAAGGCAAATTCTGTCATCATTTACTCACACTCATGTCTTTCCAAAACTTTTTTTCTGTGCAGCTCAAAAGAAGATATTCTGAAGATTTTTTTTAAACTGTAATTTACGAATTCTTCCTGAAAGTCCAACATAACTGGACCTTACTGACTCTCTTACAGACAAAATAATTGAAACAATTTTTCAAAATGTTTATCTTCCACAGTATTTTAGTTTTTTTTTTTAGGTGTGGGGTGGGGGGTATTCCTTTTTCAAATACCTGTACTTATTCAATTTTTCTTCTCTATCTCTCTCAGCAATTTCATTTTGGTAAACTTACTTTTTAGTTCATTCATTGCTACTTATAGTGAATGGAGTAACCTTAGAGTTGTGTCAGATTTGTGAATGAATCATTCTTTGGACATAATTCTGTTGAGCCAGTACACAAATGACAAAACTATTAAATTGGCTCTCAAATTACACTGAAAGATTCATCTGTGCATTTGACTAGTTCGGTCGCAGCAGTTAACGACTCGCTGATTCAGACTTCAGACTGTTGGTTAATAACATGACATGCAAGTATGCAGGTAAACAAATAGATTCAATAATTAGAAAGTTACAATACTAATATGCATGCCTTAAATTCTTCACTTTCAGAAATTTTAATTCAGAAGCTTTTATTTTGGCAGAATATTGGTGCAAACCCCAATTTGGCAAAACCCTGAATCAGAATACATCAACATTTTAATTTTAGTAATCAAAACATGACGATTTCAATGTTTAACATTTTGAACTCATTGATTCATATGTGAAAGGACTCATTGATACAGTGTGTAAAATTAGCCTTCTTTCAAATGAAATGTCACCTACTGTTTCCTTTGGTCATCCTTCCAGAGATCTCCACCAAAATCCTTGTGTAGCAGCAGATCATGATGGCCAGAGGTATTAGGAAGAGGCAAGTGAAAGTAAACATATTGTAGATGGTCTCCTGCCAGTGTTTGACAAAGCTCCCTCGGGTGGTGCACTGAGTGAAATTGGCCGGCACCGTGATAGTCACGTTGTGAAACAAGAACATCTGTTGGGGAATTTAGCAGGTCAGCAGTTTACAATCACAATTACTTTTTTAAAATCATTAAATGCCTAATATAAACTAACCTTTAAATAGTTCCCCCAAAAATGAAAATTCACTCTATATTCAGTTACCATGAGGCCATCAAAGATGTAGATGAGTTTGTTTCTTTATTAGAACAGATTAATAATGACAATATATATAGAAATGTGGCTTTTTCTGCCCTGAACTGTAAGTGACTGTTAAATGCTAAATGTTATACACATCTACAGCCAACTAATCAAGTGAACACTGTCAGCTGTGCAAATTAGATGTGGCATATATCCCCTTGTGCGAGAGGCTCAGTGTTCCCAGGATCAGTCTTTTGCACATTTCATAAATATTAAGATGACAGACGGAGATTCCAAAATGACAAATAAAGATTGACAGAGCCAACATTGACATACAGGCTGAAGCCATCTGTCTATGCGTCACATGTGATTCACAAAAACAAATGGATAAACAAATGAAAACAAAATATCTGCTATAACCCATTGAGACCTTGTATCCTCTACCATAACTGTCTGAAATGACCTCATTTAAACACAGTCTGCTATGTCTTAACAATGTGTTATTACTGTGGAGTTCTGGTGCTAGTAATATATCCTCATTCTTTTACCTAGCTGACCTGTCATCAGCCTTCTCTAAACCTAAAGCACACTGATTTTAAACACTCTACTTCATAGTGAGGGGCAAATATGCATTTATTACTTCAACTGCAGTTTTGTGAAATGTGCACGCCTCTTCTGATTGAGGATCAACCCTTTTTAACACTCACTCCAGTAAGTCTTGCTGCTTTCATCTTTAGCATTTCATCTTATGTAATTGAAGGTCATAGAGTGTTTTGTCCTATATTGGGTTTGAGGGTAATTTATAAGAAAACATGTAAAATGTAAAAACATCTGATTGACTTCCAACTGCATAATTTATCTTTGTGTGTGTGTGTGTGTGTGTGTGTGTGTGATGTTGAGTAATTTGTCTCAGTAAGTGCCAGTCATTATGTTAAATCTGAGGTGAAATTAAAGGGCTGATGAGAGGGTGTACTGTAATTGCTGAACTAATCTAACGTCTTTTTAACTAATTTTACAACACTTTCTAGCTCCGATTCTAATTTTACAACAGATCTAGGGAGAATACTGAAAAGTTACTGATTTAAAACATATGGTTTTCAGTATGATCTGAAAGACAGTTCCAGTAATACATTAAAGGGATACTTTACCAAATAATGAAAATTCTGTCATCATTTACCCACCCTGATATCATTACAAAGCTGTAATGACTTTCTTCTTCTTTGAGACACAAATAAGACCGTTTACAGAATGTTCATGCTGTTTTTTCCATACATAACTTGGCAGATGCTTTTATCCAAACCGACTTACAGTTGATGAATACAAGTGATTGAGAATGAATGAATACAAGTGATGAGAATGGATGGATGGAGCAATAGCTTGTAGGAGATGCGAGAGAATGGTGACTAGTTGGGGTCTAGAATACTGTATGTGATCTGAGCTGATCAAGTTCCAAAAATGACAAGAAATAAAACCATAAAATATAAGTAGCAGTACCATAGCAGTCCATGCAATGGTATATGGTACCTTTGTGTGAGGGACACTAAGGGTTCACTAAGAATGTTTCCTGCCACCATGACTTTCATGTCTTTTATGAAGATTTCAGTATGAGCATATTCAAATTAGGTGCATTGTGATGTATGTGTAGAATGGCAACAGTGACATAAAGTATGGTTTGAAATGCCATATTATGTAAATGAGATAAAATAAGATGAGATGAAAGAAGATTGTCAGAAAAGATGCATTATAAAGCATTGCACACATGCATTGTAAAGAAAGGGGTCATTTGGACATTCTGTTGAATTACTTCTTTTTTTATTTTACAGAAGAAAGCAAATTAAACTGGTTTGGAAAGAAGTGAGAGTAAACTATGAGTAAATGATGACAAGTTTTTCATTTTGGGTGAACCGTCCATTTTAAAAACTGTATAGCACACTTGTCAAATACATTTTCCATGTAGAGTGAATGCATTTGCGGTTGAAAATTAGATTAAATATGAAAATCGGAATATTTCAAGTCTGAGCTCGAGAAGGCAAGTCGTTAAACCCCCTGTCGTTTTCATTTTTATCTCTCTACTTGATTCAGGCTGTTACTCTAGACTCTATGGGGGTTCTGGCGAATTCAAGTAATGCAGCATACAGAGATAAGACACTATGAAAAACATGAAAAGCCACTCAAGCAGCTCCTCACCTGAGGGACAGAGAGAACAACACTCATCACCCAGGCCACGCTCAGCATTATTTTGTTCTTCTTCTTAGCCTTATTGATGGCCAGAGGGTTGAGAATGGCCGACTGCCTGTCCAGGCTTATGACCACAGTCACGAAGGCGCAGGAGTACATTGCCACAAGCTTCAGAAACATTAGCAATCTGCAAGCCAGATCCCCCGCCAACCACTGAACTGTGATGTTCCAAGCCGCATCCACTGGCATCACGATGAAAGTCACCAGCAAGTCGGCAACGGTGAGGTTTATGATTAAAATTCTTACATGGGATTTGCGCTTGTTGTTGGTGCTGGCAGCCCACAACACAGAGAGGTTGCACACAGCTGACACTGCGCAAAGAGTGAAGGTAATTATCACCCTCACTTTTGCTGCCACGGAAAAGGTGGGCAGCTGCAATGCCGCTTCACCTGTGTTATTGTTACACGTGGGCAAGGTATAGTCACAGCTACCGTTCAGAACATCTGCAGTCAGCTGGTGAAACATGATGTTCTCAGATGTTGGAGAGCTGTCATTCATCACTGAAGAGCGAAAGTGTGTGTTTGCTGCATTCACTCAGCTACCTGCTGCACAATGAGGCTCACAGAAGATTCATCATGATTCGGGGGAGGAGACTCTGATAGTAGGCGACCTAGAAAAGCTCCTTTATTTAATAGTACTTGGATCAAAAAAAAAACACACACACACATCAAAACTGATAATCAAGTGTTTGAAAGACAGTCTGATGCATTTTACAATTACAAAAAAATGCTTATGAATGATAACAAATTAGACTTTAATCATAAGGCAAGTTTGATACTGATTACTTCATGATCTTAAAAAATACACTGCTAAAACACTGTATTTTCATGTAATGTACACTGATGTTTTTTTTTTTTTTTAATAAAGATAAGGAGTTGAGCTCGTTTTAGAAGAAAATACAATTTTCTTCCAATTTTCTACTTTAGAATTTTACACTTAAATCGATTTGTTACTGGCCTTTTCTTTGTTATTGTAAAAATTATTATTGTTAGTTATTAGTTATTGTTAAAATTGCTTCTAAGCCCTTTACACCATATCTGCTGGCTTTAGAAAATGCAATGAAAGTTAAAAAACGGGTTAATTCTCTCATTTCAGTGTCTTTGATTAAAATAATTTTCAGACTTACCTCTTAGAGCGTTAGAAGAAGTCCAATGACCTTGAAACAAGTAGTTGTTTGTACATCTCGGTGATTATAAACCTTGGTCAATTCGTATCCATTATTGCTAAAATCCGATCTTAAAATTCGAATGCAGTTCTCTTCAAACACTTATCCAGACAGATAAGAAATCTGTCACATCTAGGAAGACACCTGTTCGCAAGATGACATTCTTCTTGGTGAGAGAAGTTATTCAGTCTGATTCGTAACTAAAAAGGCACCAATCTCTACATTTTCAGAGAAATTACAGTTGAACTGAACGGAAATAGTCTGTAGAAGTTAATAGGCTTCTATTCGGTTCGTATCTTCTACATCATCCTCAGTGCTTTCTGTTCCAGTTGGAGAGTGAAGTGAATGTCCGTGTGTCTGCCTCACTCTGGCGCAACACGCGTCCACGGACCATGCACTTAATTCCCTCGCGCGTCACTTGACAACGCCCGCGCACGCTCGCCGCGCGTGACGATTTGAACGGTCATCATGTAGGTCAGTTGTTTTGCCGTGATCCATAGTTTACATTCAGTTATTTAATCTAAAGCAGACTGCAAATTACTGGGGAGGGTTTCTCTGGGGATTTGAATCCTTTACGCCGAAGGAAAAAAACACTTTAGAATACTGTTCCATACATATTTAATAATTACTCAAGAACAAGAGTAACGCAATATTAGCACTCTAGCAACTAACTTACTAGTATCTAACAAGAAGCTCAGCTTAGTCGAATGTGGTAGTTCACTATTAGCTAATCAGTAACTATTTTTTTTCACACCCCCCTAATTTATATTAATAATACATATTGTATAATTAATTCTAAAGCGAATATATTACCAAATTCTTCAGAAGGAATTAATAATTATTTGGATCAGTATTCTAAAGTAAAGATCATGATAAGTCCCTAGTGATGACTAAATCACTGTAAGCTTTGAGGGTTTTGTAAAGTGTTGGATAGTACATCCTTCTAAAGGAAATAGGCCTACTGTTTGTTTTGTTTTTTTTTCAGAAGGATGTAGTAACACTTGAGTCTTTACTATCCAAAACCTTACATATATCTCAAAAGCTTACAGTGATGTCAGTCAATATTAGGGAGTTATCATGATCTTCACTTTAGAATACTAATGCAAGTAATTGTAGTTTCAACTAAGCATTTCAAAAATAATTTTGTAAATACAAAGTTGTAAATACATTTGTTAGCCTACATTCACGCTGTGCCAAATGGATGTTCACAAATCAAACTTGAGATCACCTGGGAAGGTTTCTATATCAACAGTACGTGCTCTAGGTTTGATAAAACTCCTACTGTAGTTGTTTTAAATGTGTAAATCTCAAGAAATTACCTACAGAAAATACTTTAAAAAGTGAATTCTCCTGAAAGTCAGACTGATTTGTCTCTCTGCCATTTTCTGTGATGCCACAGCCCCCTAAATGCAAATTGCAAATGAATAAGTTAAACAATATTTCATTATAAATCATTACTTTTTTTTTTCAGTTTAGCCTACATAAAACCAATCCAAATAGTACAAAGGTCTTTGAAGCCTTTTATATAAAAAAAAAAAATAATAATTTTTTTTTAAAACCATCTATTTGTTTCATGAAACTATTTGTCCCACTTTACTTGATCACTTTTGCTGAACTCACCCTATCTGGGTATCTATTATACATAGGGGTACAACTGGGCTAAATGCTTAAGAAAAAATTTGCAATTCACTGTGCCTAAAATGTATAATTGAAGAAAAAATGTTGTATTGAACATAAATGGAGCAACATATTTTGTGTGAAAATAAATCATTCAAGTTGTTTATTTTCTTTAAAAATCTTATAAATGAATGAGGTGGCAATAGTGGCCTTTTACCCTAGACATGGGGTACAAGGCTCACCAGCATGGGGTACAGTAAAAGGCACATGGTTTTGATACAAATACTTCAGCTAGAATAATGTTTTTTTTAATAATGTCTAAGTTAATACTTGTTAAAAAAAAACAATCACTAAAACAAAGTTTGTATTATTTTCTGTTTATTTTGAAAAATAAAATATTAATTTTTGTTCAATAAATATGCTGTTATTAAAATATGTTAATATAAAAATATATATTTTAAAATACAGAAACAAAATCATTTTAATAAGCAAATATTCTGAAAGTATTGAAAGAGATCCAATAAATTAATATATATTCAGAGTAGTAACAATTAATTATATTTTATTACATGATATGATTAATATGTTTTTAAATATAATGCTTTCATTCTAAACATGGTTATTATCTCTAATATGGACACCCAACATAATATATAATACCATCAGAATCTAACCATGCCATCTCATATAAACAGATATAAAAGTCAGCCATAATTATTATGTTAAAGGTCCCATGGCATGAAATCTTCACTTTATGAGGTTTTTTAACATTAATATGAGTTTCCCTAGCCTGTTTATGGTCCCCCGGTGGCTAGAAAATTTGATAGGTGTAAACCAAGCCCTGGGTGTCCTGCTCTGCCTTTGAGAAAACGAGAGCTCAGACGCACCGATCTGGAATCTTCCCGTTATGTCGTCATAAGGGGAAATGTTACCTCCCCTTTCTCTGCTTTGCCCACCCAAACATTTACATTTAATTCAGTCAGAATGTCAGCACACTGAGCACAGGCGTTACAAACAGACTTTTATGATATGGGTTTGATAGCACCGCCACAAACAGGGAGTAAACAGTGTTCATTAATGCCTGATCTGTGATCAGTGATTTCTGATGTGTAGCTAATCATTCAAGGTCACACAGACTTTCTTTCTAAATCATTTAATACTGTTTATGCATCAGTGAATCAAGCCAGTGACTAAACGATCAACTTCACGTTGTTTCTCTTAGTAGCATGAAACAAATCTGTTATTTAAATTGTGATTACACTAGAGAGCGATCAAAGAACACCTTTATATTGTTCTGAGCTGTCAATCGCACATTGCAAGTAGGCTATATCTGCATACTTGCCCAAACTGCCGTTATATTGAATGATGCTGTTATGCTGCACAACGAAGCTCTTACAGTATTCATGCCAAGTATTCATGAGTTTGCTGTTAGTTGGGGCGAAATAATTTTGTGAGAGAAAAATACGTTGCAATGACGAGATCACTGCATTCACGTGATAAAAAGACTCTGTCTACTCAATGCTCAATACTGCAGTGATTTATGTGATGGAAAAACATTTAAAAAATAAGGCTATAATCAACACTTACATGATTCGTTAATCTCGACAGCTGTAATAGTAAGAAAAAAAAAACATAGTAAAAGTATTTAGGAAGGGTTACAGATGAAATGCGCATTTCGAATGCTAAGATGTCATCCAGTCACAACAGTTGGCATTTACTCTGAGTCTCACAGCAGACACCCCCCTTCAAACAGAGCGTTCAAGCCAGAGGACTAAAACCAGGATATAAAAATGCCTTTTATTTCAAAATGTTAAATGTAAAAATCATACTAACAATATAAGTACACCTCAGGAAACATTAAGGTGTTGGAAACATTTCTCAGAGATTTTGGTCTATATTGACGTAACAAGCATCACACAGTTGCTGCAGATTTGTCGGCTGCTTATCCATGATGCGAATCTCCCATTCCACCACATCCCAAAGCTGCTCTATTGGATTAAGTTCTGGTGACTGTGGAGGCATACATGCCAACCCTCCTGATTTTTCTGGGAGACTCCCGAATTTCAAAGCCCCTACCAAAAATCTCCCAGGCCGTCCTTTCACCCGGACAACAATATTGCTACACCATCCGTCACTGGGCGCCGTTTCAGACCGAACAATAATAAAGGTGTTACAAATAGGTGTAGTGCTAAACGAAAGACTAAAGTGCTCCAGGAGGATATGGAACAAATTAGGAGTTTACTAAAGGAAGAAAGAGAATACAGACAATATATTACATTTTCAAAACAATACGATCTCAGGTTAACACTCACATTCACATACAGATGCACATTCAATCACGGACGAGGAGGAACTGAACAGAACGGGTATTTAAACACAGAGAAGGTAATGAGGGAACTGGAGACAGGTGGAGAATAATCAATTAACCAAAAAAACGGAGGAAGGTGACCTTCGGATGAGACATTAAACCGAGGTCCTGACTCTCTGTGGTCATTAAAAATCCCAGGATGTCTTTCAAAAAGAGTAGAGGTGTGACCTCAGCATCCTGGCTAAATTCGCCCATTGGCCTCCAGCCATCATGGTCTCCTAACAATCCCCATGTCTGCTGATTGGCTTCATCACTCTGTCTCCTCTCCACCAGTAAGCTGGTGTGTGGTGGGCATTCTGGCGCACTATGGCTGCCATCGCATCATCCAGGTGGATGCAGCACACTGGTGGTGGATGAGGAGATACCCCCTGACTATGTAAGCGCTTTGAGTGCCTAGAAAAGCGCTATATAAATGTAATGAATTATTATAAATAAGGGAACAGAAAGTTCATAAATGTAACAGTTTGCCCCCTCCCGTAAAGGTGCGTCATCGCACCACAAGGGAGGGTGGGGGTTCTGGAGGTGGGCGAGGAGCAGGTGAAGAGGGAGCATGGAGGTAGGGACCAGGGCGGAGTGGAGGGAGGAGCCAGGGAGGAGTCCGGAGCAGGAGGAGCCAGATGGTCCTCCAGAGACCAGCCAGGACGGAGATCCAGGGTGGAGTCGACGGTGGGAGGAGCCATGGTGGTGAAGGAGCAGCACAGCCGCAGAGCCAGGGTGACGTCGAGGATCCTGATAGAGCCGGAGGGATGGAGTGACGAGATGAAACCAGAGGAATGGAGTCCCAAGGCAGCGGATGGTCGACGACTGACCAAGGTGGAGCCGGAGGGATGAGGGAGCCCGGTGGAGCAGGTGGGATGCCAGGCCACGGTGGAGAAGAGGTGGAGCCACTGGGTTGAAAGACCGAGGAGGAGTCCAGGGCTTGGAGGCTGGAGGCTGAGACAGGGCCTTAACACACCAAGGCGGAGCTGGAGACTGGCAGTCCAGCGGCGAACCATCACGCCCAGATGGCGCGGACTGAGGGTGAGCTGCGGGACTGACTGGCACCAGCAGAGATGAGGTCGATGAACGGGCTGGTCTTGGAGGAGGAGAGAGAGGAAGGATGGGAGGAAACACAGGAGGATCAGAGCTGGACGGAACCAGCGGAAGTGGAGCAGAGGGACTGGCAGGTCTAGGAGGAGGTGGGAGAGGGAGGCTGGGAGGTGAATACAGGAGACACAGGAAATTCAGAGCTGGGCGGAACCTGCGGAGAAACAGAAAATTCAGGGCTGGGCTGAACCAGCGGAGAAACAGAAAATGGTGGGCTCTGGCTCCGTGTGGCATGATGGTGGCTGGCTGGTCTCTGGGTCGGGAGTGGGGCTGGAGACATCCTCTTCAGCGGTGCAGATAGTCCATGAAGATCCATTTTTCTCCAGAACCCACTCCACGAAAGCGGCAAAATCCTCTCGGGGACCGTTCGCTGGTAGGCGTGCCTTACACCGCTCGCTCAGGCCGGTGTAGAAGAAGTTAGAGAGCGAGCAGTCAGGGAAGTGGGTAAGGCACACCTGATCGAGAAAGTCCCTGGTGTGGTCCTCCAGCGAACGGTCCAGTTGCTCCAGGCATAGGAGACAGACTGCTGGGATGGCCTTTCCGGGAGAGGGAAAAAAAATAAAAAGCCAAAAAGAAAGGAAAAACGCCCCTAAATAAACTATACTGTTTGGTCCATGATTCTGTTACAAATAGGTGTAGTGATAAAAGAAAGACTAAAGTGCTCAAGGAGGATATGGAACAAATTAGGAGTTTACTAAAGGAAGAAGGAGAATACAGACAATATATTACATTTACAAAACAATACGATCTCAGGTTAACACTCACATTCACATACAGATGCACATTCAATCATGGACGAGGAGGAACTGAACAGAACGGGTATTTAAACACACAGAAGGTAATGAGGGAACTCATAAGGGAACAGAAATATGCCTGCAAATTCCTAACTGAATGGAAAAAAGAATTCACGTTCATCCAGGACAGCTCGAAGGGGAAGGGATATGCTGCCTGCAAATTTTGTATATCAGACTTCTCCATTGAAACACGGTGGCCGAACAGATTTAATTACACACAAAGGGTCAGAAAAGCACAAGGCTGGGGCAATGCAGCACCGGTCACAGCCAAGTATTTTGGGCCATCTTTCCAAAGGTAGACCCGATGGTGTTATTTATGCTGAGACAAAGATGGCTATGCTGTTAGCTACAAACAACATCCCGTTCACATTTGCGGATGTTTTCAACAAATCCGTGAAGAATATTGTGGCGAGTGGGGCGGGGCCGAGAGGCGTGGGAACGAGGAGTGAGGCCAGGTGTAGTGATTGAAGATGAGCTGCACCTGCGCCCCACCGCCAGTATCGAGTCCCACGTAGGAGATGGAAGGATATAAAACTGGAGCGACGACCGTGAAGGACGAGAGAGGACCAGGCCTGGGACATTATTTTATGTGTTTGCTTTTTATTTATGCGCACCAGTCGTCCGTGAGGGGCTGGTGCGCCTTTTTGTATTTATTTTTGAATTATTAAAGTGTTTTGATTGTGCGCCGGTTCCCGCCTCCTTCTTCCCGATGTATATGGAGTTTTAATATCGTTACAAATATGTTCCCGGATTCAGATATTGCTCACCAGTATGCAAACGGAAGAACAAAGGCTACTCAAATAGTGAAAGGTGAGTGTATATAAAATAATACTGTTTTCTAAGAGTTAGGGTTGAGACTTGTCCCTTCATAATACGGATTTGTCCCGTATTTTAAGATTGAATTGTTAGAGTATTAATTCTTTCTTTTTTTTTTCTTAAGTAAGCAGCAAGTACAGCACAGTTAGTAGAAAAACTGTTTTCATTACTGTGTACTTTTATAGGTGCCATTGCCCCTGAATTGGACAGGGAAGTGATCAAACTGTGCCTTGACCAACCCTGTGGTCTGATGTGTGATGAAAGCACAAGCAGAAACAACGATTAAGTATGTATTTTGTTGTGACGAGTGGGGCGGAGCCGAGAGACATGGGAACGAGGAGTGAGGCCAGGTGTAGTGATTGGAGATGAGCTACACCTGCGCCCCACCACTGGTCTCGAGTCCCACGTAGGAGATGGAGGGATATAAAACTTGAGCGATGATAGTGAAGGACGAGAGAGGACCAGGCCTGGGCCTTATTTTATGTTTTGCTTTTTATTTGCGCGCATCAGTCGTCCGTAAGTGGCTGGTTCGCTGTTTTGTTTATTTTGTGATTATTAAAGTTTCATTTTGATTGTGCGCTGGTTCCCGCCTCCTTCTTCCCGATGAATATGGAGAATATTATTACAGTGGTGCCGAAACCCGGGAGAAGGAGGGACGCGCTGCTGAAGATCCCTCGCCGCTGTGGTTATTCCGCGGTGCCATCGAGCAGGCGAGGAGTGTGCCGCCATGGACGCTCGAGGCGGTGGGCTGGAGCGCGTTGCCGGGGACAGACGAGCTCGCTGCCGACCGTCCACGATATGGAGGGGCGGCTGTCGTCCGTGAGGGAGCGGAGGAGTCGGCGCCGTTCGCCAGGGGGCCGGAGCCTGCTGCCTCCATGAAGGAATCCGGAGGAGCAGGGAACGGGGGACTCCTGTCGGCTGCCCAAAACCGGAGGAGCTGTCGCCGTCCACCGGGCGGCGGAGGAGTGTCGTGCCGTCCGCCGAGGGCCGTCCAGTGCCACCGCCAGGCACCGCGGAGGAGATCACCCAGTTGGTGGAGGGCCGAGCAGCAGTGCGTCTGGGAACCAGAATTTTTTTTTCCTCTCTCCCCACTCTAGTCTCTGTCGCTCCTCCTTCCATCTCCTTTTCTCTCGCCTCGTCTGTCCTACCCCCAGGTTGCCGCAGGTCCCCGTGAGCGGTCCCCCCCAGAGGGAGGGAGGGGGTGGTAGTAGAGCGCAGTCTCGAGGGTACTCCCCGGCCTGCGAGGGGCGATGGGGGTATGTGGCAAGTTGGGCGGGGCCGAGAGAAGTGGGAACGAGGAGTGAGGCCAGGTGTAGTGATTGGAGATGAGCTACACCTGCGCCCCACCGCCGGTCTCGAGTCCCACGTAGGAGATGGAGGGATATAAAACTGGAGCGACGATAGTGAAGGACGAGAGAGGACCAGGCCTGGGCCTTATTTTATGTTTTGCTTTTTATTTGCGAGCATCAGTCGTCCGTGAGGGGCTGGTGTGCTGTTTTGTTTATTTTGTGATTATTAAAGTTTCATTTTGATTGCGCGCCGGTTCCCGCCTCCTTCTTCCAGAATGAATATGGAGAATATTATCACATTTGTATTTACACTTCTCTTGTAAGTAATTTGAGGCTGCATTGCACCTTCAAATACAACCATCAGTAGAGGAGCTTTGCTGTTGTTGTACATAATATGTATGTATAAATTATGTACAAATAAATGAATTATATTCTTCTTTATGTTTGTTTGTATGTGTGATTATATATTGCCCCCCCCCCCCCCCCCCCGAATATATCCCTAATTCTGAGGTCTCAAGGTTGGCAAGTATGTGTGGAGGCCATTTGAGTAAAGCGAACTCAATGTTATGTTCAAGAAACCAGTCTAAGATGATTTGAGCTTTGTGACATGGTGCATTATCCTGCTGGAAGTAGGCATCAGAAGATGGGTATACTGTAGTCATAAAGGGATGGACATTTAAACGATGCTCATTTGGTACTAAGGGGCCCAAAGTGTGCCAAGAAAATATCACCCACACCACCACCACCAGCCTGAACCCGTAGGATGGATCCATGCTTTCATGTTCTTTACACCAAATTCTAACCCTATCATCTGAATGTCGCAGCAGAAATTGAGACTCATCAGACCAGGCAACGTTTTTCCAATCTTCTATTGTCCAATTTTGGCGAGCCAGTGTGAATTGTAGCCTCCGTTTCCTGTTCTTAGCTGACAGGAGCATCACCCAGTATGGTCTTCTGTTGCTGTAGCCCATCTGATTCAAGGTTCGATGTGTTGTGTGTTCATAGATGGTATTCTGCATACCTTGGTTGTAACAATTGGTTATTTGAGTTACTGTTGCCTTTCTATCATCAATAACCAGTCTGCCCATTCTCCTCTGACCTATGACCTGCCGCTCCCTGGATATGTTCTCTTTTTCAGACCATTCTCTGTAAACCCAGAGATGGTTGTGCGTGAAAATCCCAGTAGATCAGCAGTTTTTGAAATACTCAGATCAAACGTCTGACACCAACAAACATTCCACGTTCAAAGACACTTAAATTCCCTTTCTTCCCCATTCTGATGCTCAGTTTGAACTTCAGCAAGTCGACTTCACCACATCTAGATGCCTTAATGCATTGAGGTGCTGCCATGTGATTGGCTGATTAGCAATTTTGTGTTACCAATCAATTGAACTGGTGTACCTAATAAAGTTGCCGGTGAGTGTATATATATAATACAGACACCAATTTCACTTACACTGCTGAAAAAGAGTGCGTGACCTTACATAAAAAATTCAGAGACCTCCAGCTGGCCTTTGATAATGTACTTTAATTGAAATTGATAAAAAAAAATAAAAAAAAATAGAGTTGGGTGAACACGCATGTAATAAACTGTATTTATATTAATTTAAATAATTTTAATAAACTGAACTGATTACTAATTTAATATATTTTATTTAATTTATTCGGTCAAAATCATAATGGGATTAGGTTAATGTTCCTATAGTCTGAAAGTAAATTATTTAATTATGTCTTTGACCATATGGGATGATTTGCAGCTCTTTTTCATAATTATAACTCTTCAATTAATTGTATAACCATATTTTAATTATAATTTACTCACTGAGGCATGGTGTGGGCTTTGCATTGCACTTCACTATTATGATGAAGCCCCAAGCAGGTCTCAACACTGGCACCCAGAATAATCGCCACAATTGATTATGCAATAAGTACAGCATGCTCTTCTGATTAAAATAAATCTAAGCATTAGCATGACAGTAATTGATTTCACTGAGGCTTTGAATTAAACAGAAGGTGTCAAAACTGCTGCTGCATGGGAAATTAATTTCATTGTGACCTTAAGGTGTCTCCTACCCACCCAGACCTGGAGACAGGAGAGGATGCTGTGGCGGAAGTCAAGCTCAATTCAGCTTCAGAGGGTGTTACAGACAGATCTGAGCTCCGGCCCGAGTTGGCCCCATTTCCCTGCTACAGGGAGCTGAGATGTCTGGCACATCAACACTGCAACAAATACGGCTCTCCTCTGTCTCCTCTCATTAAATCTTGCCATGTATAAACAAACACACAACCCCTCCTCCCCAAACACACTCAGGTATAGACATCCTGTCACTGGGGAGAACAGGAGAACTTATCTCCACAGGTATAAAATACACCGCAAACTTACTGAGAATTGAGCCAGCTGAGAATTTGAATGACAGACTTTTGAACTGCCTTCTTCTGGTAGAATATTGAAAGATTACCTGCAATAAAAATGAATGCTTTTGCAAACTGCACAGTTTTTTAAGCTCCTGTGTCCAAGGAACCAAAAATATCCAATGTGCACAAATATAAGCGCAAATATAAACACTTTCACAAAGGGGTAATACAGGCGTTCATGTGCACTGGTAGGTAGAACATCAGGCTGATAAGCATATGGTGCAGCATAAATAGAAGAACCCCTCCAGGCAGGTCTGGGTTTAAAGAACAAGGAGCACTTGTTAGCAGCCGGAGATTTTTACAGTGAGTTTTCTATGTGAAATTTGTGCTGATTTTAGAAACAAATAGCTTCCTGAATGGCATCGACTACCTTTAATTGCTGTTTGTGAAGCTCACAGTGTGCAGAGTTGGGCACGGATGTGATGGTTAAATTATGAAGCAGTTTTTCTTTCTTTTTTTTCAAGCTGTACTTTCATAGCTTTTAGCAATTATCCTCAAGTGTTTGTCTTTCCATTTCAGTGAGATTCTGAGAATGATATTGAGACTGTTCAACACAATATCTTTGCATTTTATGAAACCAAGGCATCTGGAATTTTACCCTATTTTGTTCTATATGCATTATTAATTACCTCATGTTGTTATTATATATATATATATAAAACAGTATATATGAGTACTAATTGTGGTAACACTTTATTTTAAGGTGTCCTTGTTACACACGTTACATGTACTTACTATTATAATAACAATTAATTATGCATAATTACATGCAAGAAACCCTAAACCAAACCCTAATCCTAATCTTATCCGTAAAGTAAGTACATGTAGTTAATTAATATTACTCAGTATTTATATGTATAATTACACTGTAACAAGGACACCTTAAAATAAAGTATAATGTAACCCCCTTATTGTTAAAATCAACCTGTTGTTGTTAATATTTTCACTTCAGCTAAATGTTTGTTATGACTAATGCTAGGAATGCTGGATCTTGTTGGTAATATGAAAATGGACCACAGGAGGAAGTGAAGAGCAGTCGAGAAGGTTGAACGTGTCAGGTGGCCCTTGTTAGATGGACTTCCATAGTATGCATTTTGTGGTACACTCACAAACTCATGAAGACAGGTGTGGAGCAGGTCATAGTGTAGATGTGGCATCCAGGCGTATAAATCAAGTGTTGATCAAGTCCATCTATGATGCACCTTTTCTATTATGAAAGCACTCACAAAGGTTTGGCACCATGGTGAGGTGCTGAATATAATACCTGAGACAACTGGCTTAAGTTTAGCATGACTCAAAACAAGCACCTTAGCCCAGCAAAACCAAAACTGTTGTCAGAGCAAAGGAAAGTCTGCATCCTGAGTAAAGAACAACAATCAGCTTGCAAAAAAAAAAAAAATATATATATATATATATATATATATATATATATATATATATATATATATATATATATATATATAATTTTTTTTAAGTAGTTTTTTTTTTTTTTCATTCCTTAAGATATTTATGTGGATATCTGCAGCTTTTTATCTCAAAAGGCAACTTACACTATAGTTCACTCTAAAATAAAGAGTTCCAACAAAAATAAAGATTCCAACAAAAGGAGTTTCATAGTGATGCCATAGAAGAGACATTTTGTTTTATTCCAAAAAAACTTTTAGTGAACCATTTTTCTTAGTGTGAAGAATAATCGAATAATCTAAAGAACCTTTTTCCACTCTAAACAACCTGTGTTGCAAAGTTTTTTGACAGCGTATTTTTGACAGCGTATTATCTTTATTTCTTGTAAATTTGACATAATATTTTGCAAATACAACTTTATGACTAACAATACAACTTTGTCATAGTGTGGCTTTTTATCTAGCAGTTGCAACAAAACTTCTTGTAATTGCAAATGTATTTCTAATAATTGTGAATAATTTCTTATTTTAGGATGACAATTACATCTAAAAATGTTATGTTTATTTTGAAATGTGCAATGTACAACTTATAACTGCACATTTATTTTTTGTAATTGTAGGTAGAAATGGGCTTCCATTGTGAAGGAAGGTGAGTAAGTCTTTTACAGAGTTGTCAATGCCACTCAATCACAGTTCGCTAATCCTTTTCTCTTTCACAGATCGCTCCAAGAACCAGAGGATATCAGGTAAACACAGGAGATTCGGGGAAATCGCTGGATTTCAGGCCACGTGGGTAGTGCTCCGGAATCCTGGAGACAGTAGAATAATGACACAGAGGTTAGTGTTTAAAAGGTAAGTATACTTTACGTCAAAGGATCTGCAGTGCATCGGATGATAGCGACATAGCATTTGATGGTCTGTTCATGCTGGAGGCTTGAGACTGAACTGGGGCTGTGATGAGTGTTTTATACTGCTCTTGTGATGAGGTTGCTAATGATGACCAGGTGCGAGTGATTAGTAATGTCTTTATATATAAAAATGTGACTTTTATCTAGCAGTTGAAACTGTGTTTCTTGTAATTGCAATTTTCTTGTAATTGCAAACTATTTATTTTAACCTCACAATCAAATATATATTTAAAAAAAAATTGTTGTAGTATGATGTATAAGCAACTTCCATACATTTCTACCATGTCATTCTGTTAGATTCCAAAGTTATACATTTCTTTGTGGTTCATTAATGTAAATATTTTTTTTTTTACAATTTGATCTTGCACCACAGCAGAACAATAATAAGAAAATGAGGAGCGAATGTATCACAGAAATTAATACACAGACACTTTTCTGGCTGATTATCACAAGTGACAGGTATACAGACACAAGAGGATGTACCAAGCCTTGTCAGAAGGTGCTGATGATGCAGAAGGTGAGGTCTACCTACCCAGACAACTTGGAGAGTGTAATAGAGTTAATGCTTTGGGGGCTATATTTTTCATCTTGGCTTGTAATGGTGGGGTCAAAGAGGAGTGCAGCCTGAACTGTTGTTTGAAGTGCACTGCTCACCGAGCTAACAAGCAGGAAAAGTAAACTGTAAGAAGACTAAAATGTGAAATGTGCTGCTTCCTGCTCTAACAAGCAACATTACAAACACAATCGGAAATAGGGTGCTATGAATGACAGGAATGGCAGCTCTACAGTAGATTATTTACTACTACCACTGCTGTATAGGGTTCACAAAGCAGCATGATGGAAAACACCAGCTTGTTATCAAACTACATCACCAATAGATGTGAACTAACATTTCAAGAGGTGTGCTGTGTAAGACTGTTAATATGTAATTACAGCCTTATAGCAGCATTCATTTGCACACACTCTCTATATTGTTTTAGCACCCAGCCCAGTAAAACAAATTATGCTGATAATGGTGGAAATATGCCCATGATATTTTTACTTGCTACAATTTGCACCATATATATATATATATATATATATATATATATATATATATATATATGAAGAGCTCAGATGCAAAAGCCTCTAAATGCCATCTGAAATTTTCATCTAAAATTAGGATTTTTATCAGGTTCCTATATTTATGTTCAGTTACTTCACTTTAATAGTCTGACAAAGGACCTGCACATTGCCATTAAAGTAAAATGACTCAACCTAAGCATAGGAGCTTGATAAAAATCCTAATTTTAGATGCAAATTTCAGATAGCATTTAGAGGCTTTTGCTTCTGAACTCTTCATATATATATATATATATATATATATATATATATATATATATATATATATATATATATATATATATATATATATATATATATATATATATATATATATATATATATATATATATATATATAAATAATCATAGTCAGGGCCAGATTAACACTTTGTTGTACCCTGGGCAATAATATTCAAGGGCCCCATCATCACGACCCCAGGATCACCATAATATTGTCATATACAGAATATATTACTGTAATATACAGTAAATATACTCAATACTTCAAATTCTAACTGTCATCAGGTGTATTTTGATTTACAAATATTTAAATGCTCATAGAACTACAAATGCACTACTATGTCCCCTATTAAAGTCATTCACTCACATATGATGCTATGAAAACAAAACACATCAGCATCTGTATAATCTGGTAAAATTGACTACTACATTGAGAGGGAGGGAAATATTCTCCATTTTCACAAAAATGAATAAATAAGCAACCACTTTCAAACCATTGTTTATTTAACAACATTTATTCCCAATAGAAATGTATTGAATTGATAGAGCTATAACAGAAGACCACAGACAACACATCAAGAAAAAATTTGGTCCTCAGCTCATTTTAAGCAGATATCACCCTGACAGGGTGACCCTGTTTCCTCAGAATTCAACAAGGCAATCAAGTTATTAGTCCAACACAAACAATTTGAAATCTGCCAGTTATCACTCCACAACAATTTACAGCATTTTAATGAAGCTGGCACCTCAAGGAAAAAATAAATAAATAAAATGCAGTATCACGATTATCTGCTCATGAACATTTTCATCCTAAGCTCATTTCAGCTTGTTTTAAAATAGAAGAACAACATTTCACAGCACAATTAACCAGTTAAACATTTTAGTGTGCTACATGAACATTTAGAAATCTGTCAATTTCTCTGAAGAAGACGAGACAGAAATAAATGCTACATAATCTGGCAAAACACACAATTTAAGTCCTAAATAATGACGAAGTGCATATTTGAATTTGAAATGCTATTCGCTCTCTGGGCTGTAAACAACGCAAGCTGGCGGTGTAGAAAAGTCCTGGCTAGCTGAGTTGTCCTCGTCGTTGACAGAAGCTGACTTAACAGAACTGTCGGCAACATTAACAGGAGTGAAGAAATTACCTATTTTAGGTATATACTTAAAATTTTCTGCGTTTCTGATGTACTTTCCTTTTTTAATTTCCGCTTCGCGCTCCCACTTAGCTTCTCCATGTCAGATTTGGTTCTGTTGTAGCCATTCCTGACGTAACCTGCTCGGGGTAATATTTGACCCACCTCATGCGGACTGACCAATGAGGAAAGGGACTTAATTGAGGCCCTCTCTTCATTGGTCAGTTCGCATGAGAGTGACTTTCAACCGCTCTCAACTCACGTTAAAAGTCATAGGCAGCGCAGCGTCTCTATGTGCAGCGCAAAAGCCCGTGTTGACAGTTTGTTTAATATAAAGCGGGAGATTACCAGATACAGTATTTTGCTCGTGCCCTTGCTGCCCTGGGCCCTTTAGAGGTCTTGGGCCCCTGGGCAATTGCCCAGTTGCCCGTATGGTTAATCCGGCCCCGATCATAGTCTTATTTAATAACCACGTGAAATTAGATGCTGAATTGGATGAATCAGTTGATGCCATTGTTAGTGCTTGGTGCTTTACCATCAGAGCAACATACGATATGCTTCCATCACCAATGAATCGCCAACAGTGGTATAGCGAAGATCCAACCTTTGCCCTTTGTCCAACTACAGCAATTCTCAAACACATCATGACATGCTGCAAGACCAGCCTGACACAAGGGAGGTACACCTGGAGACATAATTAGCTCCTTATGATCCTAACATCAGCTTTGGAGAGCAAGCGGAGCACGACCAATGCCTAACCTCCCAGGACAAGCAATCTCCCGAAGGCAACATTGTTTGTCAGAGAAGGGCAAATAACACCTAAAAATTCTTCCACCAAGTCAGAATCAGGACAATTTTGTCTGGCCTGTGACTGTGGAGTGGAAATTTTGGCAGACATCAGACAACAGCTAATCTGCTCTCAGGCCTCACTTATCTAGGGCCAGACTTGGTACTCTGGTGCGCTTCACTTAAAGTGATATATATCATAGAGCTCACTGTCACTTAGGAAAGACTGGAAAACTGGGCCATGCAGAGCTTGTTGCAGAAATAAAGCAGCCTGGCTGAAACAGCAAAGTTTATCCAGTTGAAGTGGGTTGTAGTGTCATCAGTTATCAGACTACTGAAAGAACTCGGAATCCATGGTCAGGCCTTATGGAAGACAATCAGAGAGATCTTAGAGGCAGCAGAAAAGGTAGCCAGTGGATTTGGCTAAAGCGGAATGATCCGTGTTGGGCCCCAAAGTAAAGCATAAATCACTAAAATCTACTTTTGTGACATCGGACTGTTTCATACATGATCACGTGATGGTGTTTGGGTTACGAAATACACCTGCCACCTATATATATATATATATATATATATATATATATATATATATATATATATATATATAAACACATTTTTTGCAGATTAACCATGATACAAAATGTTCAGAAGAAATTGGTTGTGCATCACTTGAATGTTAGTGTATTCCTACTAAGCATTCTTTAAAAAAATAAAATAACATAAATAAATAGATATATGTATCTGCATATATGCATCTATAATGATATATATCACTTAATTATAAATATGACCTTTTATGTTATGGTTCCCTCTATGTGTTTGTATTATGAGAAGGTGTCAGAATAACAAGAAGGAGCTATACTTGTAATTTCTATACTGCAACATAGTATAGTATAACCATTTATTTGTGATCCTGGGGAGACCATTACATCATCGAAAGCCAATGTTTTTCCAATCTTTTCTTGGCTATCTGATGTCTCCATGCATCTCATTCAACTCTTTTTTCTTTTTTTTTTTTTACTAAAATAATTCATTGTAAGCTGTGCATATGTAAAACAACCAAAGGTAGCAGACTTGTTTTGAATCCATGTCTATCTTTGATGTCATTATTTTAATTATTTAAATAATTATAATAGTTTTAATTATTTTTATATTTAATTTTTAACAACAAAATACTTATCATTTTTGTTCAAATTTAGTTTAATGAATAATTCAGCTGGTATGTTGCATGAAACTTGATGACTACTTTATAATATAAAAGTCCCGTTTAAATGAATCCATTATACAATGTGACAGTGACACTTTTAAAGAATCAAGATTATATTGCTGCCTCCTGCCAGATGGAGAGAACGATTAGAAACAAGATGTTAAAAGGAAAAAAGCCAAATGGGCCATTTGAATACTTTTGTCAATTTAATCTTGTTATAAAGTCATTTATAATGAAATTATCAACATGATTGTATTAATGGTATTGAAATCAGGGATGCTTTTATGTTCTCCCAAGACACTTTTGGCAGTTGGGAGATGTTACACATAGAGGTACTTTTTTATTTATTTATTTATTTTACATGGACTGTTTATTACATGCCCAGAGGATTTTTAGTTGTGTCAGATCTCATACAGCAACTTCAATGAAATACATATGCTTTCTTCCCCATCATCTACAGTTTACTGGGGATATTTTTCTATCTTTTAAGATTTCCAAATAACATTTGGCTTTTGGCCCCTGACTGGAGGAGGCTGAATCTTGCTGAAAAAAAGAAAGAAAATGAGGTCAGTGCCGTGGCCTTAGCAGGTAGCACACAAACTTTGACATATTCCTCTGCCTGCTTGTATGGTGAAATAAGTTCAAATCCAAATCTAAATCCATTGGATCACTTGCTGATCTTATATGTACCTCATTTGCCTTCCATTTTCCTATCAACAACATATATAGATAAAGATTTTTAAAAAACTACAGTATCTATACAGAATGCCAGTTGTGTTGCCAACAGTTATAGAACTGTACATATTATTTATTTATTTGTTTGATTTTAAGGTAACGTTCACAGAAAAATTTACATTTGGTGAAGATTTACTTACCCGCAGGCCATCCAGGATGTAGATGAGTTTGTTTTTTAATAGGAACTGATTTAGAGAAATTTAGCATTACATCACTTGTTCATCATTGGATCCTCTGCAGTAAATGGGTGCCATCAAAATGAGAGTCCGAACAGCTAATAAAAACAACACAATAATCCACAAGTAATCCACGATTCCAGATTTATTTATTTATTTTAACTTCAAACCATTGCTTCTGTCTAAATTATGTGTCCTCTATCAATAATATTGCTTTCTCCAGTGAAAAATTAATCTTGTCTTAATCAGACGAGAAATATGCACAGGTCAAGTAATGTCTACAGTTTGTTTATTTGTTCTGAACAACTATGCCATTGGATTTTGATGGTGGAGGACAACAGGTGATGTACTTTTTCACTGGATGAAACATTATGGATTATGGACTTGTATTTTGGATTAAAGCAACTATTTAAACACCTTATTGATGGACAAACACAGCTTTTCACTTCACAAGATGTTAATTGGTGGACTGGAGTTGTGTGGATTTCTTGTGGATTTTTGTGACATTTTATCAGATGTTTGGACTCTCTTTCTGACTCACCAATTTACTTCTGAGGATCCATTAGTGAGTGTGTGTGTATATATATATATATATATATATATATATATATATATATATATATATATATATATATATATATATATATATATATATATTCCAACATTATTTATAGTTTTTATCTGTCCTGCAAATAATTAAATATGAAAAGAATGGACTGTTAACATTTTGCATTGCAGTAGGCTGAGAATTTTAACGCTGCAAAAATATGACAAATAAATGGCCCAGAGTTTAACAAAATGTGTGCACCTAAGCTAAACTGTCAGTACAGAGCTGGAGTCATGACAAAACACTGTGTATAGAGTAGCAAGACTTTCCACTGAAGATTTAGCGGAGTTGCAGTATACTGTATAAAGTGTTTCTGAATAATGGTTACAGGATGGTTCAGACTGCAGTAAAACATACCAAGAGCATCGTCCCTTGGAGAGGTCTTGATGCACTAAAATGCTGTGGGGTAGAAGACCCAAGTTACAGCTATAAGTCTAAGGTTGGAAAGCAAAAAATTATTCCAAATAGAGGATCTGAGTGGAGAATATTTAGAATAGGGCTAACTTGGTATCAGAAATCCAAATGCATGTCAAAATATACAATGCTTAAATGTATGACAGGGTATAGCATAAAAACAGTTGCCAGAAAAAAAACTGGTTTTCCACCCTGCACATCACTGCTGCTTAGATCCAAAATGATAGGCTCAGACAGCAACCGACCTGGATTGCTGGTTTCAGGACAAAGGGGCAAAAAAGTGCAGACACTGTGAGTTTAGAGTCTTTTAGCAGCATCTAACATACATCACAAAGAGTCACTATGGAAGCTGAGCAAAATATAAAGATATAAGATAAAAAAAAAAACTCAAATGTTTTCTGTATCACTTCCCAGTGTCACAGCGTGGTAGGACATGCAGAAGAAGAAACAGGGTCTGGGTCCAAATGCAGGGAAATATAACTTTTAATAAAACAGAACAAAAAGGCCAACACGGCAAAAACAAAAACAGAAGCAAATCACAAGAACAAGAGCAGTAGAAATCCAAAAAACATGATTAACCAACTTCGATTAACATTAATCCAGCCAGACAGAGTGGTGAGAAGAGAAGAGAATATATAGCCAAAGGCAATCGGCACCAGGTGTGTGTGTGTGAGGAACCCACGTCGGCATGAGGAACCCACGTGACATCCGGGAACTAGTGGAGGCGATCGAGCTGGCGGATGCTGTCCATCCCAGCGGGGCAGGGGACCGGCTGCCGCCATTCCCCCGGAGGGTGGTCCAGGAGTGACGCCCGCTCGAAGGCACCACGCGACCAGTCAGCAGGCCGACAGTTCCCCCACCGCGAGATGAGCCCATGCCAAGTGCCGAACCACCGTCGCCTCCGCGAGCCTGGCTGGCAGGCTGATTCCTTCACCAACGGGTGCCGGCGGCAGCCCCCGAAGCAGACGTGAAGGTGGATGGAAGACGGTTCCCGGCCCTGTTGGACTCAGGCAGTGCGGTCACCCTCATCCAGTCGCAGCTGTGCACCCCTCGAAGCGGCCGGAAAAACTTCCTACCTTTTACCTGTGTGCACGGAGATACTCGCCAAGTACCGGCCCGTGAGATGGTCATTTCATCCCCCCAAGGCACCTGGCCGGTGGAGGTAGACCTGGTGAAGGACCTGCCGGTGGCCGTACTGCTTGGACGGGATTGGCCCGGCTTCGAGAAGCTGCTGTCCACCGCTACTCAGCCTGCCAGCCCCAAGGGGAACCGTCGAAGACCGAGGGAGCCACCTGGACCCCGCCGCCGACCGGCCCTGCTCGTCTCCAACTATGGGAGAGAAGGTGAGGCCCCCTCCCCATCTACTAATCTGTTTTATGATGTCTACCAACAGGCCACTGGAGGGGGCTCTTTCGCCAAGGAACAGCGGGAGGAAGACCGACTCAAGCACTGTTGGAGCCAGGTGCGAGTCGTGGATGGAGAGGACGTCCTCCCCCAGGCCCACCCTCTCCCACATTTTGTTGTAGAGAATGGCCTGCTGTATTGTGTCGCCCAGCATAGGGGGAAGGAGAAAAAGTTACTAGTTGTGCCTCGAGCCAAGACCGAGACCATTCTAGAGCTGGCCCATTCACACCCCATGGCAGGACACCTCGCGGCAGCCAATACTGCACAACGCATCCGCGACTGCTTTCATTGGCCGGGCCTGGACGCCGAGGTAAAGCGGTTCTGCCAAGCCTGCCTGACCTGTCAGGCCACGTCGCCCAGGACTCCTCCCCCCAGCCCGCTCATCCCGCTGCCTATCATCGAGGTGTATTGGAATGGACATAGTGGGGCCATTGCCGAAGTCTGCCCGTGGGCATGAGCACATCCTGGTCATCGTCGACTATGCCACCCGGTACCCAGAAGCAGTCCCCCTGCGGAAGGCCACCGCGAAGTCCATCGCCCAGGAGCTGTTTCTGCTGGCCAGCCGAGTCAGCCTCCCCTCGGAGCTCCTGACTGACCAGGGAACCCCCTTCATGTCCCGGCTAATGGCTGACCTCTGCCGGCTGCTGCGGGTGAAGCAGTTGAGGACCACTGTTTATCACCCCCAAACTGATGGCCTCGTAGAGAGATTTAACCAGACCCTCAAGCAAATGCTCAGACGTGTGGCGGCGGAGGACAAGTGGGATTGGGACCTCATGATCCCCTCTGTGCTCTTTGGGATCCGCGAAGTTCCCCAGGCCTCAACTGGCTTCTCCCCCTTCGAGCTCCTGTTTGGCCGTCAACCCCGGGGCCTCTTGGACGTGGCCCGGGAAGCGTGGGAGCAGCAGCCGGCTCCGCATCGTACTGTCATCGAACATGTCCGGCAAATGAGGGAACGGATCGACCGAGTGATGCCGTTAGTCCGGGAACACCTCACCAGGGCCCAACAGGCGCAGCAACGTCATTACGACCGGGCAGCCCAACAACGGGAGTTCCAACCGGGAGACCGCGTCATGGTCCTGGTCCCTTACCTGGTCACTTACCGCCTGAGACAGCCGGGACGACGGCAGGCGGAGCAACTCTACCACATCAACCTCCTAAAGAAATGGGTGGGGACCCGGGACCAAGTAGCTGCCCTGAGCCTCACCGAGCACGTGGTTGTGGATGTCAACCCCCACCTTTCGGCTGCCCAGAAGACGGAGCTGCAGCACCTGGTCAGTCAGTTCCAGGATGTGTTCTCCTCTCAGCCCGGGCAGACCAACGTGCTTCAACACCATATCCGGACGCCCCCAGGAGTCGTCGTTAGGCAACGGCCCTACCGAGTCCCGGAGGCTCGTTGGCAGGCTATTGAGGAAGAGGTCCAACAGATGCTAAAGTTGGGGGTAATAGAACCATCCCGGAGTCCATGGTCCAGCCCCATTGTAATTGCCCCAAAGCCGGATGGAACCTCTCCGCTTTTGTAACAACTTCTGCCGCCTGAACGAAGTCTCCGAATTCGACGGGTACCCCATGCCTCGGGTGGACGAACTTCTGGACCGGCTAGGAAGGGCCCGGTATATCAGCACCCTAGACCTCACCAAGGGCTATTGGCAGGTACCGCTCTCCGAGGCCGCCAAGCCGAAAACCACCTTCTCCACCCCCAGTGGCCACTGGCAGTACCGGACCCTTCCCTTCGGCCTACATGGGGCCCCCGCGACGTTCCAGCGGATGATGGACATCCCCTGCGGCCTCACCAAGCTTACGCGGCCGCCTACCTGGATGACGTCGTGGTCCACTCCGAGGCGTGGGACGAACATCTGGATCATCTGCGGAGGGTGCTTTCGGAGCTCCGGCGGGCTGGACTTACCGCCAACCCCCGCAAATGCCACCTAGCCCTCTCTGAGGCCAAGTACCTGGGCTACCAAGTCGGCCGAGGACTCCTCCGGCCGACTCCTCCGGCCGCAAGACTAGAAAATTGAGGCCATCCACGCCGCACCAAGACCCGAGACAAAGACCCAGGTACGAGCCATCTTGGGGGTGGCAGGTTATTACCATTGTTTTATCCCCAACTTCTCCTCTTTAGCCGCCCCCCTGACAGACCTGACCAGGAAGGAGCAGCCGGAGAAAGTATGCTGGACCCCGTCGGCGGAAGAAGCCTTCTCCCAGGTGAAAGCAGCACTCACGTCAGATTTCAGATGGTTATGTGAATAGTTGTTGTTTGGCGTGTACTGATTCTGCCAGCTGAGGACCTGTGAGGCATTTCTCAAACTAGAGATGTGCTTGTCTCTTGTTGTTGTGCATCTGGGCTGTCTACTTCTATCTCTGACCTGATATCTGATCCAGCTGAATGTCTTCTTTCAAGGCAGAAGTGCACACCCATGCCCAGAATACAACCAATGTCTACTCAATAATTCAACAAGAAATCAAAGAATATATTGCATTTTCCACTTTTAATTAATTAGAAGTTCCTAGTCTGCTATGACATTAGAATAATTTCTAAAGAATGCAGTGAAAAAAACTTTTCATAGTGGACAGAAGCGACAGCAAAATTGGGCGTTTTTGAACTGTGAAACATTATTCAGTGTAGTAATATTGTGACACTGACAAAATATGTCTGAATGTATTTGTGATTTGGATGTACACAGACAAACAGTTTAGATGGGCATGTGTGACACAGTTTGTGTGGAAACAGATTTAACAATGAGAAAAAAAAAAAATGCCTGCCAGCTCTGATTAGTTCTGCTCATGAGGGGACTATTCTTTGTCATTATCACCAAGGAGAGGGTTAAAACCTGCTGAAAATATGAATTGTGACATAAAGAAGAGTTTTCATTATTTCAGTGTTTTTAAAAGCAAATAGACTGCTGGTCTAAAATAATATAAAGCAATGATGCAATATGATGCAATTCATTCAGCAGTGCATTAGTTCTTAGTTATCTTTTTCATGTTAAGCATTTACACATTTTATTTGTTTATTTATTTATATGTTTATTTACAGCCTCCTGCATCATCATTCAGGTGAGTTTCTCTTGCAACATCTCTTGAAATAAGGTGCTTTCCCTCCATTTTATTTATTTTTTGGTGGGCCTTTCAATAAATCTGTATTTTTGGTAAGTCCAAAGGAATAATTATTACTGTACAACATCTGATAGCTACTACTCAAGACACAAGTTTGTTAATTTGCAAGAACCAAATGGGCTCTTTGTATCAAAAGCCATCCTCCCACTTACAGCACCTGTCTGCCATTTTTGCACAAAACTGCTGAATAGTCTTTGTAAGCTGTGAAAGTACCATTTTCAAAAATTATAACTTGTGGATTTCCAGCTTTGACAGCATTTGTTCTCATGCTATAAGTTTTTTGTAAACTTGCAATTTTATAGACATTTACACTATATCTATATGTACAATTATTAGTTGCTTTGTGGGGGAAAAAATATCCTAAAAGGGCTAGTATTTTATATTGTGGGACCAGACCAAGTATATAGCTACACTGATTAAAATGATTAATTGAATTTACTACATTTTTTACAACAAGTGGTTGCAATCAATTTATTTTAGCTATGTTTAAAATAAACTATAAGAAAATAAATGTAGTAGTTTTATGAAAATCTTGTCAATCATATTGGATTTGGGCCAGATTTTTTCATCCATATACCAGCTTATGTTTTCTGCTCAATGGGGGATGTAGCACCCAGAATGAAAGGCATATTTTTGACACTCTGGAGGAATCTTTCCTGCATGCCTCAAGTCTTGCTGATAAGAGTGCAGATCTTAAGCTCTCCAGCACCAAATAGAAAAAAATTCTCCAGCCACATTGAGGTCGAGGGAAAATCATGGCAGGAAGATAATTTGTGTTAGTGGGTAGGAGGGGAACCTCTTGTGGATGATGATGATGAAATAGTGGGGGCAGATATTACCCCTTAGGGAGTGTGGTCTGGAGTTCTGTTGTGTCTCAGGTGGTAGGAATGAAAGGTCATGCAATGTACTGAAGAATTCCAGAAAGACTGATGTGTCATGGGCTTCTTGTGATATGGCGATGACGAATCCCCCACTGACTGATATATGTGTTTCTCCACGTGTTGTGTGTGTTCTATTTGAGAACATATCATTATTTTTCAATACCATAGACAACTTCACTTTCACCTTTCACTGTCTTGTGTGGTTCATCCTAATTGATGCTCTGAAGTCTGTAGAAGAACATCTAATTTTATTTTATTTTTTATGCAGTCATCCAAACTGTAGATGGAGGATGTTGGAGGATTAGATGGAGGACCGGTTTACTGAACATTTCCCTGCAGTTACTGTATGTGGTGTGAACTCTTGGGTTGCATCTAGGATTGAGAACCAAGAAACCAAAGGTTTAGAGCTGCATTAAAGTTTTCATCATAGACCAACAGCCAACGTGTAGTACCGAACGATTCACTCTTATGAATCAGTTATTTTATGATTTAAGATCTTTTAACTTGGAGCAATAATTTTCAAGGAACACAAAGGGCCCTATTTTAACTCTCTAAATGCAAAGTGTAAAGCGCAAAGCGCAGGTGCACTCAGGGCCGCGGAAAGTGCTTTTTTAGAATTCTATCTGCATTTGGCCTGAAATTTATACAATTGAGAATATTTTGATATTGTACAGTACATTTAGAATACATTTAGGTTCTCTGTCATTTTCATGTATGAAAGAGACTTGTTCCACATATCGGTTTTGCTATATGGAATACAAAAACTTTGAAACTCAATAATCCAAAACAGCTCAGAATGCAGATAGAACCTTGTAATTCCAAGAAGGTGACGTGTTGTCTGTTTCCCAGGCGAATGTATTTACGAGGTGGTTCTTTTTAATGAATCAGTCACATACAGCTTACATTGTGTTCTGTACTTGTGATGTGCATCTAAGAGTATTGGTTTATCAAAAAAGAAAAAAACGTAGGATGGGGACTTGGTTCTGATAGGCACAGATCTGAATATGAGCTTCAAATTGATTATAGGAATCATTTATTCTTTATGATTTCCATCCCTACTCGGACTAAATGATAATTGCAGTGTAATGTAGTGTAAGATTCCTGATATGTCAGTTGACATGAGTGTGTGCATCAATCATACCTGAAGACTTGTTTCTCCAGTGGCTGTCAGTATTTTCAGATGTGAGACAGAAGCAGGATGGCACCTCTTAGCCCCTGCTGTGTTTACTTCACAAGAGCTTCAGAGGATATATACAGGAGTTTAGTGAGTTACATCAGCTCTCTACGCTCATGGGAAGCAAGCTCCTAGGGGAATTTGCTGCAGGGAGACACCATATATTATCTTCATTATTATTCAATGGCAGAGTACTGCTCTATTAATAGGCTTGCAGACATGATCAGATTAAATCTATTTGACTGCAGCTGTGACTCATATTTTCCAGGGATTTCTTTTTCTTTTTTCTATACATTCATATATCCATGGAGAACTACTAATTGCATTGACAGGCAAACACCATATATTGCAGATTCTCACTGCAATGACATTAAAATTCAAAAAGCTTTATTTTGGAAAAAGATATAGATGAGTTTGTTTGTTCACCAATGAAATGAATCACCAATGGCTCCCTGTGAATGGGTGCCATCAGAACTCCAAACAGCTGATAAAAACATTTTAACAATCCACAAGTGATCATCTTGACTTCACACACTAAAGAGAAAAGCTGCATGCTTGTAATATAATTGTCACAATATTTTGTTTTACAGTGATTTCTGCTAACTGCAACAGACAATAACTTAAATAACTTCAAATACATATATATATATATATATGAAGAGTTCAGATGCAAAAGCCTCTAAATGCCATCTGAAATTTTCATCTAAAATTAGGATTTTTATTAAGCTCCTAATGCATAGGTTGAGTCATTTTACTTTAGTGGCAATGTGCAGGTCATTTTCCAGGCTATTAAAGTGAAATAACTGAACATAAGTATAGAAACTTGATAAAAATCCTAATTTTAGATGAAAATTTCAGATGGCATTTAGAGGCTTTTGCATCTGAACTCTTCATATATAAATATATATATATATATATATATATATATATATATATATATATATATATATATATATATATATATATAGTGTACCATTATATCTATCTATCTATCTTTTTTTTTTTTTTTATTGTTATAGAATATTTTGGTCTCTAATTGTGTGTGATCTTATTCTGTAGAGCAAGGGAAGGTTTTTAGATTTGTTCTGTTGCTGCTGTTGGAATACACTGTTTACCTACAGTTCATGGTTGAGAAAACAAGAATAGTTTTCAGTGACTTAATTGGAAGTGGCAAATAGAGGTGGGCACATTTGCACTAATGGATTTGGAACACCACTTAAATTAGTGGACTAAAGATGTCTGCTTGCAGTAGTGTTAATAATAGTCCTTGATGAACACCATTTAGAAGTGGGATGATGATGGAGAAGTTTGTGAGGAGAGTCCTTTGTACGCTTTAAAAATAAATGTTTTTATGTGCTTTACTCAATTCAGTCGTCTAGACAAAACCAAAAGCTACAGTTATATTGTTCTTCAAATTAACATTCAAATGACCAATAATTTCATAAATATGCATTTGTGTCCATCACATGATATAACTTTTGGTCTGCTTTTAGGGATGGCCAAATCAATCCTAATATATAACTACATTTGAAACTAATATTTTGTTTCTATATACATATGCATGTATATACAGTACAGGCAACAGCAATATTGTGAAGTATTATATTGTATAATTACAATGTAAAATAACTGTTTTAAAATGAAATTTAATCATGAAAAAGCTGACTTTTCCGCTTTATTCATTAGCTACTTCATTACTTCCTGTTGTGCAGATTAAGATTTTTATTCAACTAAAACGATTAATAATAATAATAATAAAAACAATATAGACAAATAAATAACTAATCAGACTTACAAAAACTCTTAAGACTTCAGTCAGTCATGCACACATTTGTTCTGTCCACACAATTCTATACACAACTGTCTTCTTTTTGTTAACACATCTCAAATGTAAGTGGAAAGCTAATACAGGAAAAAAAAATCACAGATTCTAATTTTTAGTCTGAATATTAAAGTAACTAGAGTTGCACAAGTTCTGACATCTGTCGATAATTATGGCGAAAGCAACAGCTTCTTGGAAAATAGTGACATCTAGTGGTTGCAGATTTTATTGCATCACAAAACTGACTGCAGCGGACAACGTGCAACATGAGTGAAAAAGGACACAGGTTACATTTTGAAGTAACAGGTAACGTTTCAAAGTATGGCAGTTTTTTCCTTCTAGTAATCAGTTTTTCTTTTCTTATTTTAGGTACTGTGTTGGTAACTATTTTAAATAAATACATTTGTTATTTTTGAGCGACATTGCTGTTTATTGGCATGTTATACACTAGCTGTATTTGTTATTTTAAGCCAAGGTATCATTACTGATACCAATTCGCAAAGTAAGACTAGGTTTGGATTAAAACCTGTGGTACAAAGCTAAAAAAGAAAATGTATTGTTTATAGTTGTGACAAGTTTTTCCTTACAGAAAGTATTTCTTTGAATCCGCAATCTTCGATCTGTCAGTGTTGATCTCTAATCCACTGAGAAGACATACATCCATATGAAGCAGTCTCATCCCATTGTAAGCTCTGTGTGTGGACTGTATGAGAAAGGTGTGAGTAGGGCTGGCAGTGTGGAGCCATGTACTGGAGCCCCAGAGCAAGTGAAATCTGTATTATTAATAAAAGTCATTATCCTATTAAATTGGGTTAGAGTGTAATAATAATAATAATAATAATAAATAATAATTAAAATATAATGATAAGTTGCTAATATAATAATAATATGTAATATAATAAAAGTTAGTCGATAATATAATATGTTATTCACTTTGGATAAAATGCTTCTGCTAAATGACTAAATGTAAATGTAAAAAAAAATATATATATATATATATATATATATATATATTTATATATATATATATATATATATATATGAAGTAGATTTATTAAGTAAGCCTTTTTTATTGATTAAAAGTTTGAAATTTCATTGCTGATTAAGTCCTGAAGTATGTATGGGTACGTCATAATTATGTCAAATGTAACTACATTGCTTTTTATTCCTTGTGTGTGTGTGTGTGTGTGTGTGTTTTAACCATGACTAGGTTGTGGAAGCTTACAGTACTTTATGGTAAATCATAACTATGAAACATCAAAAAGATCGTTTTTAAAAATGCAAGGGAAAAACTTTTCTGCTTTTGACTACGTCGTTGTCGTGTAAACCTAAGTCATAATTATGAAATAAAAATTCTAAATTATGAGATACTAAGTGATCATTAAGTAATATAATTATGTAACATAATAAATATGACAAAGAGTTTGTCAGTAAACATTTTTTTATCTCATAATTACAACGTTTGTATCTGTATGTTAAAATTATGACTTTTTAGTTCAATCACAACATTTTATCTCATAATTACAATTTGTACTTTGTATCTCAAATTTTAAACTTTTATGTTATGTAATTATGATTTACCACAACAACTTTGTTGTTACAAGCTAGTGCAATTTGCCAAATAACAAATAAAATGATTAACAGGTAAAATGCAGTTTTTAGAGAGTTCCTTTGTGTTTTTGGGACTATCAGTAAGCAAATGAATTCTAATGAATGTAAAGGACCTGGTTGATTAGACTGCAGCTTAGTTTCTAGTTTGGCAATGAATCAGTGTGTAGAATATACAAAACAAAATGAATAGCCTAATATCCTGTTTTGCATCGCAATACAATCTGTTTTAGTGAGACTCTGGAAAATAAGTGTGAGATGTTAATGAGGTGTTTTGGTCTTTGAATGTGTATACTGATGCTCAAGTCAGGGAGAATGTCTAGTCATATTAAGTCTCATAAATTACTTCTGACATGTCTGCCAATGGATGCTGTGCTTTCAGGTCAATTTGCTTTCGGGTACCCCCGAAGCAATCTAAAATAGTCCGAATATAAACACCTATAGGTGCACCCTAGTGATTCAGGACAAGCTAAAAACCCAGTTTGGAAAATGGATTCATGGTGTACTCGCTTATTATATACACTTTTCTACATTTTGAACACAAACAAAGTTACGGACCGCAGCTCTGATTGGTTATTTTTTACCAGGAGCGATGGAGTTTCTGCAAATGTCAATAGGACCACTGGGAGGAGCCAGAGGAGCTTGATTTTTTCACAGATTATCTGTCTCATATTCTACTGTCATGACATAATGACAGGTTTAACAAATATGTAAAAAAATATATTTTTACAAAAGTTACCTACTGCAGCTTTAATTGACATTTAATAGTTATCTAAATTGATATTAATAAATAAAAATAGAAGACCAATTATTTAAGTCAAAAAATACTAATAAATAGGCAAGTGCTATTCAATACCATCATAATTATATATATATATATATATATATATATATATATATATATTACAATTTATGTATGATAAAAAGTATCCTTGGGGAATGTGAGAAAATGTCAAAAAAATAAATACCTCCAAACTTTCAAAAGGTAGTGTGTAGTATAAATATCATCCACTTAGTAGTTCTATTCCTATAATTTACATTAACAAGACATTTACAAGGCAATAAAAATGCTCTGACATCTGTGCTATCAGAAATTAAAGGTCAACCTCATGAATTCTAGAGGAGTTAGTAATGCTTAGCATTGGGGAAACATTTTTTAAAAGAAACTGTTCATGTTTTTGCCAAATGAATCAGCCTATGCTTGCATTAATGAAAAATGTGTAAATATATGTTAACATTTAACCAAGATATAAAAACATTAATGCTCTGTATTTGTATGAAAATTGTATTATTTGTAGTTGTAGCAGCTATAACTCAGTGGCCTGCAGAGGACTGGACCGCCTTGCAGTATCCACCTGCAGACGTACTGTAATATGCTTCAGATGTCCAAAACTGTTTCCCTTAATACTGCTCTGTAAGTTGTTCATTAGATTTGTTTTAACTGTGAGCAGATATTTAATGGTAAATGTTAAATGGACTGCATTTATATAGCGCTTTCAACAGACCACATGGCCATCCAAAGTGCTTTACAATTTGACTCACATTCACCCATTCACACACACATTCACACACCGACTGCGGTGTCTGCCATTCAAGGCACCATCCAGCTCATCGGGAGCAGCTGGGGTTAGGTTTCTTGCTCAAGGACACCTTGACACTTGGTCAGGTGGAGCCGGGGATTGAACCACCAACCTTCCGGTTTGTAATCACCAGTACAATCAAACCGACCTCTAATGTTGTGTTGCATAAGGTATCTGCTGCGTACCAGCAGAGTAAAAATGCCTTAAGTGACAACATACATTATGTCTTTAACAGCAAGTTTGTCTGCCTGGCTGAGCAGAGAGCTGACAGGGCTCTAAGTCTGATGGAGAACCTGGTTGACTTTGCCCTTCCTGTATCCTCAGCTAAGACAGGTTTCTGATCTTCTTATATTCTTTTTTGTGAACGTTCATTAGTTTCTCCATTTGTATTCCTTGGGATAATAACAAATAAAAATCAAATAAATCTAGTGTTGCTTCAGAAAAATTCAGGTGTTTTTGACGCTGGACACTAGATGTCGCTAAAACATCATTGTTAAAGTGATGAAGTCCTGAAATGTGATAGGTCCATAATAATTCTGTCAAATTTAACTACATTGCGTTCACCCTCTTTCTCTCTCTATTGTTAAACCATGACTAGTTATGGATGCTCATTTATACTCAATGCAAAAAATCATAATTACTAATCTGCAAAATGATGACATACCAAATGATAATTCTAAGATGAAACATGAATGACAAGAGGTAATAATCCTGACATAAAAGTTTACGACTTACGACTTACGACTAAATTACGACTTTTAAACCATAATTACAGCTTATATCGACTTAAACAATTACAACGTCATAATTTCAAACAAAAAGAAAAATGTCATAATTATGACTTTTTGTAATAATTATTTTTTTTTATAAATATTACTTTGTCATAATTTTGACTTTTTATCTTATAATTATGACTTATCTCGTAGCTTCCTTTTAATGTCATAATTATAACTTTTTATGTCATAATTCCTTAAGTATTTCATAAATTTATAAGTATAATTTTGTCGGAATTTAAATTTTATCAGAATCAGAAACAGAATCAGAAAGAGCTTTATTGCCAAGTCTGTTTACAAACAAAAGGAATTTGTCTTGGTGTCAGGAGCATTCAATACATAATACAGAAATACATATAAATTAATGTGGTAATGAAGTGAAATAAAACACTAATAATAAAGAGATTAGACAATAAATATATTATATTAATTAAATATAGATTTTTTTTTTATATCAATAGACAGAATTGTGAGTGTGTATATGTGTGTTATTTACAGATGAAAAGTTTTGATAAATTATTTACAGATGTACAGATGTGTTATGTATTGCTCAGGTGAAATATGGCCTGGGGGAAATAGCTGTTCTTATGTCTGACTGTTTTGAGTCTCAGTTCTCTGTAGCGCCAGCCAGAAGGTAACAGTAAAAAGAGGAAGAGTGCTATGTGTGAGGGGTCCAGAGTGATTTTTCATGCCCTTTTCCTCACTCTGGAGGTATAAAGTAATAATAATCCAATAATCCTCTCGGCAGTCCTGAATGTTAGTTGTAGTCTCCTGTAGTCTAATAGGGCCTGTTTTACTATAAAGTCAATGTGATTGTCCCACTTCAGGTGCTGAGAGACGATGGAGCCAGGAACTTGAATGACTCTAGTGCAGCCTCAGTGCTGCTCATGATGGTGAGCGGGGAGAGGGGTTTCTCCTGAAATCCACTAACATCTCCCATGTTTTGAGCGAGTTCGGCTCCGGGTTGTTAAGACTGCACCAGAAAGCTAGATGCTCAACCTCTTGTCTGTAAGCAGTTGTAAGTTTTCCCATCCTTACTAGCTGCTGCCTGTCTGCCAGGAAGCTGTTGATCCACTGACAGATGCAGGTGGGCACAGAGAGCTGAGGCAAGGCCAAACTGAAGTCCACAAATAAGATCCTTGCATAATTCTCAGGTCTGTTGAGGTGTTGCAGGATGTGATGCAGTCCCATGTTGACTGCATCATCCACAGACCTGTTTGCTCTGTGCACAAACTGAAGAAGATCCAGGTTCACATCCTCAACACGGATCTTAACCACAGGTTGAATGGTGGGAGAGGGAGGGAGGGGGGTTTCGGGGTGGTGGGTGAATGTGTGAAGTTCAGATCAGAGTGGGTGTGGGGTGTGAGACTGGGCTTTTCGAACAGGCAGTAAAAAACATTCAGATTATTAGTCAGTGGTTGATTTTCCACAGACTGCGGGGGTGGTGTCTTGTACTTGGTGATGCTCCTCAGGCCTGTCCAGACTGTTGCCGGGTCTTTGGTTTTGTTTTTTTCTTCAGCTTTTCAGAGTAGATTTTTTTAGCCACTCTGATCTCCTTTTTTAGTCTTTTTCTGGCCTGGTTATACAAAATTTTATCCCCACTTCTCTAAGCATCCTCTCTGGTGTGACAAAGCTGTTTGAGTTTCCCAGTAAACCACTGTTTATCATTAATGACAGTAATGTCCTGGTGGGGATGCACATATCCTCACAGAAACTGATGGATGAAGTTACAGAATCTTTGAGCTCATCCAGATTGGAGGCAAAGCAGGTTTGTAAATCCCGGTCCTTAATACAGGTTAACCTGATTTGAGTTTCTGATCAGAGAGCCCAAAAGCTGCACGGGGGACAGAGTATGCATCCTTTATTGTACATATACACACACACACACACACACACACACACACACATATATATATATATATAGAGAGAGAGAGAGAGAGAGAGAGAGAGAGATAATGTCTAAAAGTCATGGATAAAGTTAATATAGTCTTAGACTAATTGTTGATTTAGTCTAGTGATTCATTGTATGGAAGAACTATAGTAGATTTGTTCCCTCTTTTCTATCTGTTTATTATAATATTTCATCTTTAAGTTTCCACTGTGCATCTGCTCCTCAACAGAGATGTGTCCAGAGGCACGTATTCACATTCATGGCTACAAATTGCATAATCTGTTAATAGGATGTTAAATGTGAGATGTTCTGTTATCTCATGGAACTGACCTATTAAGGCTTTGAACTTTGGCTTTTTTAACTTATCCCAAGAGCTACACTCTCAGTGTTTGATGTCTAATAAAAGGCAGGGTTTAAAAACATTAAACAAAATGGATACAATTGCTGATTGGATGGTCTAACTAATATGGACGCCCATTTCCAACATATCAGAAAAAAATAAAATCATGCTTTGGTCAATAATAATTGTGACACTGTAAAAAGCCAAAAAAAAAAAAAAAAACACACACAATTTGTAAAAACTGACCCTCTAACACCAAGGTTTAAAAAAAGACGCTCTAACACTAGCATTCTCTATTCTTTTTTTCCATTCTGTTTACTTTTAATTCTTAAAATAATTATAATTATTTGAAACTGTAATACTAGCTCTATCTATTCTGTCTCTTTTTGGTTTACTTTTTATTGTTTTTATTTAATATAAAAAAAACCTTGCTAAGTATACTCCATTAGTGTAAACAGGACTTGTAACAACTCATATATTGTTGATCTTTTGTTTGTTTGATGGCTTCTATTTGCCCTCATTTGTAAGTTGATTTGGATAAAAGCACCTGCTAAATGATTACATGCAAATGTAAATGTACATTTTTGGGTGAACTATTCTTTTAAAATAAAGTGTTAACATGTTAAAGTGTTACATACTGTAGAGAATCACTTCTCTATGTAAGGACACGGTGTGCATTAAGAGTTAAATGAGCTCCTGACCTGTTCAGTGTCTGCATTCAGTGCATTATGGTATGGGGTGGTTTGATCATTTACTTAAAGGGATAGTTCACCCAAAAATGAAAGTTATCACTTACCTTCTTGTCGTTCCAAACCTGTATGAGTTGCTTTCTTATGTTGAACATAAAAGAAGATATTTTGAAGATTACTGGTAATCAAACAGTTGGTGGTTGCCATTGACTTCCATAGTCAGAAAAAGAATACAATGGAAGTCAATGGCAACCACCAACTGTTTGATTACCAGTGATCTTCAAAATATCTTCCTTTATTTTTAACATAAGAAAGCAACTCATACAGAAACGTCATGAGGGTAAGTAAATGATGACAGAAATTTCATTTTTGGGTGAACTATCCCTTTAAGTGACTCGGAGACCTGTTTGCTCAGAGGCAATCATTCCTTTAATTCCTTAGAAACAGAAAAGTCGAGTTTCCTGAGTTCAGCTCTCTTTGTTTGACCCTTTGTTTATCCATGAGTGTGAAAGTGTGTCGAATGGTATAATTCCTTCCTCACATGGCCCTAAAGAAGCATCACGCTGCTGGTTATTTTGATCCCAATACAGTTAGCACATTTTTTTTCATGCTTGTGTCTTTCTGTGGCCATGTTTAATAGTACATTCAGCAGAGAGAATCTGTTTAGTGTGTGTTTTGGCTGCCTTTCTAAATTGAATTGGATTTCATTTAATGTTAGATATTGAGCGAGAAGGCCTGAATGCCTCTGTAGCCCTGAGCTTAGTAGTCTTGTGGTGTTACATTGGGTGCTGTTTGTTCTGTTTATACACCGAGAGGAAGTGCTTCCGGAGGATCTTCTCTTTTTAACCCTTATGCATTCAGATCATTTATAAATCTGCCCTGAGGATATAGTGCTACTCTCTTTCATCACTTCCACCATCCTTTTGTTTTTGTCATTTCCTTGCCTGATGAAATACATTTCCTCCCACACTGGAAACCAGTGCTATAGTTGTCACAGTAGTGGGCCATGTCACATGTAGGGTATGTTGTCACAGTAAAGCCTGCACAAACCAATTCATGTAAAAGAAAAAAAATGAAATAATATTAATGAATATTAATTAATATTAAATTAATATAATTTTTTTTTCAAAAGTCAAAGATTCCCCAAAGATTAATCAGTTTCCACAATAATGTTAAACAGCACTCTTTATTGATAATAGTAATATTGAAAAAACTTTTGAGGATCAAATCAGCATATTAAGCTTTGTTATTTTATTTTTATTATTATTATTATTATTATTATTACTAATCAAATAATGCAGCCTTGGTAATGCAGCCTTCAAAATCTAACCCCAAACTTCTGAATAAAGAGGGATATACTGTTTTTAAATTAAATTAAGTAAATATATAAAAAACATTTTTAATAGCCTTTTCACTAACTTATTCTGTCTATCCTCTTCAGGAACTAGAGCTGCGTCGAGAACGAATGGGGAACGCGTGTCCAGCGTGACGTCTCTGAATAACGTGTATAATCAGTCCAATGGAATTTCGAGACTTCATAGGCTGGTGACGTCAGAGACCAGGAAGCATAAAAGCATGAGCGGCGAAGCCGGTAATCAACCTTGTGTCTTCAGCAAGCGCTCTGTGTGTGTGTCAGTCGCTCTGTGTGTGTGTGTGTCAGTCAATCTGTTTGTGAGTCTTATTAAGTGTCGTTTGTCCACTGATAAACTCCATTGTCAAAGCTTCAATCAAGAGAAGTTTTGGGCGAGAGCAGGCAGCATTCAGCCTGTGTGTTTTCCCTGCCAAAAAAAAAAAGGTAGGGACACACGCAGCTCGTGTGTTGTCTGCTTGAGAGTGAGGCGCACAGTGTCAGCTCTCGAGGGAGTTGACGGCTGTGATGCGAGCCTTTGCTTCACTCTCAGAAGGCTCTCTTTGAGGAGGTAGCCTTCACTGGCGTTTCTCGCGGTGCCAGCCCCGCTTTCGCCGAGGTGGAGCGGTGGTTGTGCTCGCGGGATTCGCTTTCGGATCTGCTGGAAGGAATGTAAGACGGGCAAGTCCCTATCTTCTTTATTAGCCACCTGATCCGAGGCCCGCTCTCGGTGGTCGGAAGCCCGCGTTTGCGTTTTTTTCTCACCGATGAGAGGGCACGACGTGCTGCCTGTCTTTCTCTGAGGACATTGATGTGGAAAGGCGTCAATGAGCTCGCCAGTTGCACAAGCACCAGTCACACAAGCATATTATGCCTAATATTAACATAAGCAGCATTAATGAAGAGTGGAGCTCGCACAGTCAGCTCTCGGGGGGCTGATTGTGCTTTTTTCGCTGTTAAGCACTCTGCTCTCGCTGGGCACGCTCCGAGGAGTGTGTCCGTGCATGCGATCTTGCGGTAGCAGAAATTGCACATGATCTGGCGAGACAGCTCGCTGCTGCTGCTGCATGCTCTCTCGCCAGGCACGCTCCGAAGAGTGTGTCCGCCCATGCGATCTTGCGGTCGCGGCCTCGCTGGTGCTGAGGCACGGCGGCGACCGCAATAGTGGGAATCGCACATGATCTGCCGAACGGGTTGGAGACGGCTCGTTCTATCTCCACCCGTGTTCACTAGATCTAGAGCTCGTTCTCGGGGCTTGGAAACCAGCGCTGCGTTTTCCTCGTCCTCGGAGGCAGAGCTCGCTGCAGCATCCATCTTTCTCTGAGGAGATAGATGTTGTTTGTGTGACTGAGTAGAATAAAATAAAATAAAAAAATATATATATAAAGACATGGGCACTGCCGAGGCAACTTGTGTATTACATTGTTTCATTTTTATGTGAGTTTTTTCTACACCAGACCGTGTTGACTAGTCTGGTTGATGACTACATTTAATTCTAAGGAATAAAATGACATATTTATCTGACTATGTGAAGTTAGTGAAGACTATGTACAGGGGCTCTAGGGATGTACTTTCTTGTGTGAGAACATGTGTGTACCGCTCTTCCTCTGAGGAGGTTGAGGTGGAAAGCAGTTCTATGGAACGTTGTTTTCACTGGATAGCCTTCATCATAACATTCTGATGACGCTGCTTCAGGGCATCGAGCTAGTGGCTCTAGGCGCATCAAAGGCCAGTCTTGCGAGATTGGTTCCCATAGGAGGTCACATGGCAGTGTGGGAGCCCCTGCCAAGTGTACTTCACGGGGTCCTGCCCCGAGCAGGCTCTGGTCTAGTCTTCCTAGCAGACGATGTGGGTCTGAGGACTGTCGTTTTTAGGAGACTTCAGCTACGATAGTCCTGATGCTGCGGCTTAGGACCTTGGAGGGCAGGCCCCTCTGGGGAAGAGCGGTGTACACCGCATTACACAGTGGCCGTCTCTCCTCAGTGCCCTCAGGAGATCGATCTGCCAACTCTGACGGTGTTCCAGGGTGCAGCGGTCTCCAGCGAGCGCTTCTCTCAGTTACCGCCCGGAAACGTAGCGGTGCTAAGAGGCTCGCAACCTCCTGGGAGGTTTCCAGAGCAGCTAGTTTGGCCATCTCCTGCTGGTGCACCGCTTCAGGGCACCGAGCTAATTGCTCTGATGCCACCAGAGATCAGTCTTGAGAGGCTGATTCCCTTAGTAGACTATTCTGCAGCATGAAAACTACTGCCAAATGTGTCTCAGTGGGTCCTGCACAATGTAGTGAGAGGCCACAGAATCCAGTTCTGGTGGGCTCCAAGCAGGCTCTGGTAATGGAACAGAAGTAGACTCTCGCTGAGGACGGAGACCACTGAGGTGGTCCCTCCTTGGGTTGCAGCGTCCAGGTCCTACAGCCGGTACTTCACTGTTCCGAGGAAGGATGAGGTGTTGTGTCCTTTTCTAGATCTGTGCTTTTTGAACCGCCCAGTCAGGGTACTGAAGTTTAGCACACCTGCACAGGCCAAGTCCGAGGACTGGTGTGTCACGATCTATCAAAAGATGCACTTATCTCCATCCTTCTTCATCGGAAGTTCCTGAGGTTTGCTTTTGGGGGCAAAAGCCTACCAATACGGATCTTCCACTGGCCTTGCACTCTCACCCCACACTTTTACGACTAAACCACATTGACGATTGGTTGATATCAGCTCAATCTGATTAGATGACGGTTCGGCACCGAGGTGTCGTTCTCGCTCCCATGAAAGAGCTGGGGTTAAGACTTAACACAGAGAAAAGTGTGCTTTCTCCAGTTCAGAGAACTACTTATCTGGGCATGGTATGGGATTCGACCAAAATGCATGCACGTATGTCACCTGCTCGGATCGAGTCGATCCTCACTACAGTCACGAGAGTGAGAAAAGGCCGGTCACTCACTGTCAAGCAGTCACTCTTAGAGGCTGTAGGTGTTGTCTCTGAGGAGGCACAACTCTTAACTTCCGGTCTTTCAACCAAGGTTGTAAGACTGTTCTCCAATCCAGAGCTCCCTCAATGAGGAAACTGTATGCCTTGAAGTGGAAGCTTTTCACTTCTTTGTGCGGAGACCACCAGCTCAACCCAGTTAACTGCCCGGATGGTACAGTGCTGGAATTCCTGCAGGCTCTCCACAGGGTTGACCCACTCCACCCTGAGGGTCTACGTGGTGGCCATGGTGGCCTACCGCGCCCCTCTCGGTGGCCAGTCAGTGGGCAGAAACCCTCTGGTTACATGTTTCCTCCAAGCCTCGAGTCCTCTGATCTCCCCTCTCCTGGGGGTCAAGACTCACTCCTTCTGAAGTTTGGCCATTGGACAGGTTGTCCCAGATTTCTGTCAGGCTCCTTTTCTTGCTTTAGCTGTGCTCTTCCACACTAGGAAGAGTCTGGCGGCATGGGCATTCTCGTTCCCCATTCGTTCTCAACGCAGCTCGAGTTCCTGAAGAGGAACGTCTAAGGTTACATATGTAACCCTGGTTCCTCGAAGGAACAAGACGCTGCGTCGCAGTGCCACACTTCCGGCATCTCTGGCCGGCGCTTGCTTCATCCTTTGAGTCTTATTACCGGCTTCGCCGCTCATGCTTTTATGCTTCCTGGTCTCTGACGTCACCCGCCTATGACGTCTCTCCCTTCCATTGGACTGATTATACACGTTATTCAGAGACGTCACGCTGGACGCGTTCCCCATTCGTTCTCGACGCAGCTTCTCGTTCCTTCGAGGAACCAGGGTTACATACGTAACCTTAGACGTTATTTTTAATTCCACTGTTATTATTTATTTTCATTACATAAAGTCAGTTTATCCACTCTGTGACCCTTTCGCAGTCAGCTTTTTGTCACAAAGACTGAGTGAATAAAATGTGTGTTTGGACCACTATAAGAGAGCATGAAAGCAGTCAAAATTCCTCTTTATGTCTTCACATAAGATGCAAGGGCCCTTTTTTTTGCAGAGGATAATGGGAGTATGGGATAGCCAGAGTCTGATGTCTAGGCCTCTGGCCCAAAGCCTAGCTTCAGCAGGCTGCGGGCAACTGGATGTCACCGTCTGCAGACGGGCTCCAAACGAAAAGGCTAGGGACTTGTCACACAGGTCCCTGGAGTGAGTCCCCTGTTAAGTAGCAACAGTATTCAAGTGTTAGTTTGTCCTTCAGAGAACAAAATGTGGCTTCAGTGTTGAGCACACGTTCTTTTTTGAAGTGTTAGGTTATGTAATTCTGTACAACTCTTCACGTGGCCCACAGCAAATTAAGGGCCATCTGTGTTGTACGTTTCATTCATTTTGGAAACTGCAGTTGCACATATCTCTCACTCAATTAGTACACTTTGTATGCCAAATTACAATAATTCCACACCCTGCCATGCAAGCAGACCCAAACAGAGAGCCCAACTCAGCACATGACCCAACACATGCATTCACTTGCTTTTTTGCCATAGCAACATTCTCAAACTGCAAATTATAAACACAGTTGTAAGGAATTATCAAGGCAGGATTTTCAAAACGGGGTCAGAAGACTCCCAGTGCATCACAAGAGGAGGCTAGGGAGTCTGTAAAAAAGTGAAGTGAAAAATTCAAATTAAGAAAAAATATCAAAAAACAAAAATTAATAATAATCATAAGATGTGTGTCAACCTTTATAAAAGTACAAAGCACATAACGGATAAATTGATGAACACTGTTCAAATAGAGCATGGCTACTGGTTGAAAGGCCATATGACTAGGGCAATAAAACACTGCCAACAGTTAGGTTTAAAATAAAAATGAAATGATCTATATGCTGTACAAAATTCAAAGAGTCAGTGTCAGATACTGTGTTCAAAATGCCTTACTATCATACTTCTCTTAGTATTTCTGCAGCATCCAGTATGTATGCTGTGCATAGTGCATACTATTTACATTTGTCTCATTAGTCTCTGATGTACCATTACATTAGTTTCATTAATATTTTGCAACAATGTACATGTATTCCCTGATGTCTGGTTCATACTGCCAAACAAATGAGTTTTTCCATGTCAGTGTGATCATCCTGTTAGTTTTTTAAGGACAAGTTATGTCTGTATTTTTTGGTTTGTATCCAACACCAATAACCTGTTTTATACTGAAGAAAAGTTGATGTTTGTTGGGTCACCATGAATGGGCCTTTAGGATGTATGTCTGGGTCTAGAGAGAGATTTGATTGAAGTCCTATATTATGATCTGTGGAAATCATATCTGGGACATGTTCTTATTATGCAGCCTTTTCTGCTCAGCTTGCTCAGATATGAAAGGTTTTATGGTAATGTTGAAACAATGTCTGTGTTTTATACACTACTGTTCAAAAGTTTGGGGTCAGTCAGAAAGTCTTGTGCTGATTTGGTGCTTAAGAAACAGTTCTAATTCTTGTTAATGTCTGTACAGTTTAAGATTTTTGAGGAAACTGATCAATTCTGTGATAAAGTTCAAAAGAACAGCATTATTTGAAATCTGTTACTTTTATATTATTATGCTTAATCTTCCTAACACAGTTATTTTTCTCTTGCAATGTAATGGGCTGCCAAGGCTGGTCAGTGGATTAGGGCAGCAGTTACTGAAGTCTATGTGTCTGTGCTGGCTAATGTAAAGAAAACACATCAAACCAGCATTAGCCTGGCTAAGAATGGAGTCAGCATTGTCCTGCGGTCCTCTGGCACAGTCAGGGAGAAAGCACTGCTCAACCTTTCTTATTACGGGATGGTGAGTGAGTCAGTCATCCTCAGGTTTGATTTGATTTGGCCCCTCACGTGCTATGAACTGTCTGGAATCTAGTTCACGTGGACTCTTCATGTGCATAGACCCCCTTCAACACAAACAAACACACATCTCAACCTCATCACCCGCTCCTGCTGTGATCACACACCCAGCTCTGCATATCAGGGAGATATTTCCATTATTGATTCTGTCTAGACTGAGAGCAACAATAAATTACTTCAATAAAGTATGACCTTTCTTCATAGCTGTGTAAGATCATCTTAATATTGGAGACTTCTCTAAAGAAAAAGGTTAATTTAAGCAGTTTATCTAGTTAATCATTTTGATTCACTGAGCAGAAAAAAACTTTTAATACATGTTAATACATTATTTATTATGAGTTAATGTTTGTTAAAAATATTGATTCATTCAGGAACAATATAAGGAACTGTCACAGTGTCTGGTTTGTGTTTCCCTGGGTGTCCACAAGTGGTCTCACATCCCCATAGAGTCACCCCACTGCAGGCACTACAATTCCCACAAGTCTTTGTCCCATTCATCACTGTTAATTGCACACCTGTTAATTGCACTCAGCTGTCCCCACTTTCATCGTTTTAACCTGTCCATATATACCGTTTGTTTCTGGCTTCTTTCTGTCACTGTGCTTCTTTGTGTTCCCAAGTGTTTGTCGTGTTTCTTGTTTTGGACTGCTTTTTTGGTTATTGACCTTTTGCCTGACTGGACAGTGATTCTTGGATTCTACCAATAAAACACTGCATAAGTATCTCACTGTTTGTGTGTGCATTAGTTACAGAAGGATTCTGTCATGCCCAGATCCAGCGTTGTGGGATTTCGAATCCGCTCCCCTGCCACCATGGAGCAGCGGAGGGGGAGACTTCTGAACCTATCCACCCTCCATCAAAGGGGTAGTGAGGTGGGTGGTTTGGCTCAGAAATTCTGGACAATGGCAGTGGAGCTGGAGAATAATGATGAGGCACTGAAGGATCTGTTTAACGCCTGCCTGGATGACCCTGTGCCTCAGTGGGAGATGAAGGGGCTGGAGATCCTGGACTTTTGGGGGTTCACCAGTTACCTGTAACCGACTCTATGCCGGTGTCTCCAGAAAGGATAGCCACCAGCCCACGACACGACACAAGATGGCTGCCAGCCCAGCGTCCACTGCACAAGGTGGGCACCTGCCCATCACCACTGCACAAGATGGCCGCCACAGTGGACCCTCCAGAATCGAATCAGGTCCCCGTTGACCCTCCAGAGTCGAGTCAGGTCCCCGTTGACTTTCCAGAGTCGAGTCAAGTCCCCGTGGTCCCTCCAGAGTCGAGTCAGGTCCCCACCGATCAGGTCCCCGCTGATTTCCAGATCACTAGTCAGATCACCATTGACCGTCCTGAGTCAGGTCAAGTCACCATTAAGACCCATGACTCAAGCAAAACCACAGTTAGACCTCATGCATCAAGTCAAGTCACTCTTGATCTCCGTGATCAAAGTCAAGTCACCAATGATCTTAATGAGCAAGGTAAAGTCACCAATGATCTTCATCAGTCAAGTCAAGATACAGTTGATATTCCTGAACCCAGTCAAATCACCACGGATCTACCAGACTCTCTTCATGGCTCAGCTGAACTTCCAGAGCCTCGTCACGTCTCAGCTGAACTTCCAGAGCCTTGTCACATCTCAGCTGAACTTCCAAAGCGCCGCCCTGGTGGGCTTCTGTCTCGTCCACACGGCTGTGGTGGTCCTCTGCACCGGTTTGGTGGACTTCTGTCTCATCCGCACGTTGTGGTGGTCTTCTGCTCCGCCTTTGTGGGTTCCAGTTCCACCTGCTCCACCCTGGATTCCTGCCCTGTCTGCACAAGCGAAGCTCTTTTTTTTACCAAGTAGTGCGGTAGCTTCCACACAAGCTACATTTTCGCAAGCATTTCTGAAGCTCAAACTCAAATCGGGAAACACAACTGCTAAGATCGCTGATCCTGGATCAGTAGTAACGCGACGGCGCTACTTCATATTGTTCGTGTTTACGGTGGATAGCAACCAACCATCTTTATGATGCATTACCGCCACCTTCTGCTCCGGATGGTAACACTCCTTGGCCAGTCACGCAAAAAATTATTTGATGAAATGATGGCATAGGATGAGGTCGGAGAACAGTTAATCCCAAGGAGTGAGTCGCCGTGGCCGTACCTCTATAAGTACATGACACTGACTGAGATAACAGAGAGAAAATATGTTTTCAGATGCTGCTTGTAAAAATGATCAGGGTCCCCCTTACGAAAGGAAAATATATTTACCAATATATTTCTTAAAATATATTGTGATATATTGTAATATATTATTTCCTTTTTATTTCTAATATTTTATATATTTTAATACTTTTAATAATATTGATGACACATATATAATATATATAGTGCAAAATATACAAATGATTGCCGCTTTCAATATATTACAATATATTGGAAAAAATAAATATATATAAGAATATATGCCTAATATATTACATGATATTTTCCAATATACTGCAATATATTTTTGTTTCATAAGGGCCAGCCTGGCCATTTTTTTTGTACTGTTTGGAGGTCTTGCATTTTGTTCTGCAAAGGCCTACAGTATATTAAGCATGCCCATGCAACAGGTGCATACACTTACTTGTGCGCACATTGTTAATTACATGTATTTTGATTGTTTTTGTTGCCAAATTGATAAGGAACACAAAAAACTATTAAACTAAACAATTACACCTGCCTATCTGTTTGACTGACAGTTTTAAGCACTGAGATAGCATTGACTTGTAATAAAACGTGTTCAACATAAAAATTTAATTTTAAAAGTAGCTTAGATGTAGCAAGCTACTGATGATGTAGCTTAGCTTGCTACATTTCCCAGGGGGGTAGCTTCAGTGTAGTGAAGCTTCATTTACTGTAGAGTAACTGGTAGCTTAGCTCACTACATTTTCCAAGTAGCTTGCCCAACACTGGCAGGCACTACGATTCCCACAAGTCTTTGTCCCATTCATCACTGTTAATTGCACACCTGTTAATTGGACTCAGCTGTCCCCACTTTCATCGTTTTCACCTGTCCATATATACACTGTTTGTTTCTGGCATTGTTACGGAATCCTTGGTTTATGTCACTTAATAAATATACTCAACTCAAATATACTTTTGAAGTAGACTTCAAAAAAAAGTTCACATGCAATACAATTAAGTGCACTTATTTTTAAAGGGTAAAATGTAAGTTGCTCTTAAAACAATTTATATAAAAGCAGTATCATTGATATCATATATATATATTTAAATATTTAGTTCAGATGAACGCAAATAATAAATACTTTTCTTCTCTGATTTGATTGAGGAATACTTAAAGCTTTGGCTCTTTGCAGAAGAAAATCACATATATTTTATGTGAGGCTTATATTTTAGAGGCTGAGTGACTCTGACAAAAATTTATTTAACTCAGGTCCTGAGAACTTGCTGTTCCTTTAAAAAATGACACCTGTCTGTTTTAACACACTCGATGCAAATATCATTATGCTTCCAAGAACAAATCGAGGAAATGCACCTTAAATTACAATATGCAGTGTTTGCTTTTTTAAGTTTCACTTTCTTTTGCCGTAAGTTTAAGCACCAGTTTGTGGTCGATCACTATTGCCTCATTCAGTGAGGATCTGTTTACGATTGCTAATGCCTCGTTCAGCCTGTGTATGGAACATGTGGCTTATGATACGGTTGAATTTCTATTTCCTCTTTACAGAGGCATAACATGATTTGGTTGATTTACTGGACACACAAACTCTGGTCTTTCAGCTTTTAGAGAATAAATAAAAATCCTTAGCATAGCACAACAATATTTCTAAAATTCCTTCCTGCAGTTTTATCCCTTCCTAAGAAAAGGTAAATGATAATATGGAGATGTGCAAAATATATAACGGTAACCTGTTAACCTCTGTCTGGCTCGACACCTCTGGTAGTTATCTTGACATACTGTAGGTGCAGTGATGAAGTGTAGTGATGAGTTTCTGTCTTTGTGGTGTTGCTAGCTGGAGTTGATGTCTGACCCCATTGTATCCTGTAAAAGTCTTAATTATCTCACTTCACACTGAAGACACTTCAGCAGCCTGTCACAACACACATCAGTACCGCCCATTAAATGCCTCTTCTATAGTCTGCAGTTCCAGTAAAAGCAATTGGATGCAATTTAATTAAAAATCATGTTAAACCTGCTTGTATTGTTTATTGTCAAGCGGGTTACGTTTGACTTTCTTTGAGAAAACAGGGCACCCATGGCACATCACAAGCACGTTGTGTAAAAAGGAAATGCCCACATGACAATTTAATCAAAAACAGATGAGGTGAAGGTCATCTGAATTATAGATTGATTTTTGCTGGCAGATGAGGAGATCCTGCCCCTGGTTTTAACTGCTGTCAGTTTAAGGTTTTAAACTGTATTAATGGAATAGAATCAGTTTATATATTTTAATTACATTTATATTTTATTTATTTTTATTTTTATTGTATTCATTTACATTACTTTTAAAAAGTTTGGGGTCAGTAAGATTTTTTAAAGGGGTGGTTGATTAGTTTCATTCGAAGGCTTAGTGTTTATAGGGTGCAGTGTAACATGTTCCCTTTCAGTCGGTCACTCTCAATGTCATATCGGTGATGACTGACGAATTGAGACCAATCCACTTCGAGTGTTACTAAACGAGTGTAAAGTCAATGCACATTGGCATGTGATTATTGCATCCAGCTGCTGCTGATTACAGCATTAGTATAAGGGGCAGCTGGTGCACCGCATTCATTCATCCTTTCACTTCTGAGCCAAGTTGTAATGCATCATCACTGCTCTCTACCTTAGTGTTGCAAAGCAGAGAGTCAGCGAGTAAAAGGGTTACAGCATGGCAGCGGTGGTCACGGTCACAGTGCAGGAACAGAAAATCATCTTTGTGCAGACAGCCACACCAGGAGTGTGTGGTGGCCAGCTCCCCTGCGTGCTTCAGCACAAAAGAGCAATCTGGGTGATTGTGTCTTTTTAAAGATGTCTTCTCACCCTTGCATTTCTGGGTATGGTCGCTATCTGGCTCATTGGGACGGTCACGATCGCTGTCTCACGTATCTGGGCATAGGAGGCACTGGAGCGATCGGAGAGACGTGCTGACCCTGAGCTCACCCTCTATCTCCAGCGATGGCGACCCAGCTGCGTTGCCCCCTTCGGGTGTGACAATGTTGTCCGAGCCAGAACCAGACCCAGAGATGATGGCTATGCTTTCCCGGGCCACCGAGAATGTTGGGCTCGTGTGGAATCCTCTACCCCATCCTAATTCCTTTGTGGGTGGCTGTGGTTTCTCTGTGGAGGTCACGCAGGGTTCTCAGCACACGTTTTTGTTCTGCCGCAATAAAATAAGTTTCCTCAGTCTCTGGGTATTGAGAGGAAGAGAGTTGTGAACTTTGCATCACAGGGTCAGTTCCCTCCTCTCTCGCCAGTGACCAGTAGTGACTTGCCCAAGAGCACTCCTCCTGCCCATTCGTGGAACCAGGTAAGGGCTATAGCGTTCCAGTCCCCACTTTATGTTGTCACATGCCGGGCTGTCACAAGCCTCAAGCCGGGACACTGTGTTTACTCCCACACACAGAAGAATCAGGTTGTTAGACTTCACACGCAGACTCCACCCTCTGCGGTCACAGGCCAGGCCATCATAGGCTTCGGGCCGAGTCCCTGTGTTCCACCATGCTGCCCCATCGTGGGTACTACACAGCCCTCCCTAGTCTGTATTGGTGGCTTTTGCAGACCATCAAATTTGGCAAAGCAATTCAGCTTGCCTGGCATTACCCCAAGTTCATAGGCATCGCGTTTACTTCAGTCAAGGCTGTCAATGCCCGTATCTTGTGTGTGGGAATCACAGTCCTGCTGGCGATAGAGCCAGTCCATGCCTCACCCAGGAACGTGCTCAGTCGATGCTGAACTGTCTCAAGACTTTATCAGCCAGGACGGCAGTCTCATTCTTTCAGAGACTCCTGGGGCATTTGACTGCAGCTGTGGAACTTGTTCCACTCTGTCTGCCCCATATGAGACCTCTTCAGCAATGGCTCCATGGCCAAGTCCTGAGGTGGGCTTGGTGATGCAGTACTCATAGGGTTCAGATTACACTAGCCTGGCACAGAACCTTTAGCCCGTGGTCAGATCCCACATTTCTCCGGGCAGGGGTGCCCCTGCAACAGGTATCCAGGCATGCTGTGGTATTCGCGGATGCCTCAGCCACCAGCCGGGGGCCCATGTACAATGGGCATTTGTACAGGTATGGGCATCAGGGGTTTGTACGGGTCACCAACTGCATTGGCATATCAGTTGCCTCGAGTTGCAAGCAGTACGCCTTGCCCTGAGCCGCCTCAGAGGGTGCCTTCAGGGCAGAGTTCTGGTTCACACAGACAACACTGTAACCATTGCGTATTTTAACCGGCAAGGTGGTTTATGCTCCCGTTGGATGTTAAACGCCAATCTCATACGTCATCATCTAGGAGCTGCTTCCGTATACCACTGTTAGCGCAAGTTACATTAAAGTGATTATTACGTTTCGAATATGGATATTTGCTACAATTTGCTACAGGACGCCTTTGTTCACCCCCTGGAGCCATATGAGAGACTTTTTTTATTATGGATGGGCACTTTTTATTACTTCACTACTTTTGGACTGATGCAATGTAACACCCACTGAGGGAAATATTATACAGCTTGAAAGATCAAAATACAATTTTTCATATAACGTATAAAGTCATATACACATAGGATCCCTTGAGGGTGAGTAATTTATGGGCTAATTTTCATTTTTGATTGAACTAACCCATTAAACAGGTGTCTGTTAAAATAACTTTTTTAAATAAAATATCATTGAAAATTTGAAAGTTGAAATTGCATTGAACTTTGAGCATTGTAACTTTACAGACGTTGTTTATGCTCTAACAACAACATTACACATTAACTAAAATTAAAAAAGAGTGAAATTATAATCAACCACCCATTTCAATAAATTGACACTTTCATTCAGCAAGGACACACTGAAAAAAAGAATTATGGGTTCCACCAAAAAAAAAAAAATTTAAAATTTAAAAATTTAAAATTAAGCAGAACAGCTATCCTCTGCATTGATAATAATAAGAAATGTTTCTTTAGCATTAATGTTGCATTAATGTTGCATTAATGGCTGTTGAAAATTCAGCTTAGCCATCACAGGAATAAATTACGATTTAAAATATATTAAAGAAAACAGATTTTTTAAATTGTAATAATATTTCACAACATTGCGTTTTTAATCAAATAAATCTAGTTTTGGTGAGCATAAACGTTTCAAAAACATGTTTGTTTGTTGTTGTTTTTGTAAGCGTTAGTGTATGTATGATTATTGTGGTTGTTCATTTAAAATTTTCTTTACATAAACAGTACTCAAGACTGTCACGATCATTAGCTGGAGTACCCATGAACTTCAGTAGTGGGCACTCCACTCAGGTCCATTCCACCCATCAACCACCAGATATCACCATATAATCACTTGGACACTAGCACCTCTCATACTGTTGCACCACACCCGAACTACATCTCCCATGAGTCACTGCATCACAATCACCTTGCCACACCTGCACCTCATTCATTAGCCAATTTCCTTGCCACACCTGCACCTCATTTACACACAGATATAAGCACCACAATCACTCTCACTCACTGTGAAGTCTTGTTTAGCATGTCTAATATTCCCGAGTGGTTTCCCTTGTGTTTGTTCTTCACGTGTCTGATCTTGGGTTGTGTATTTTGACTCTGATTCTCTGCTGCCTGCCCCGATCTCTGCTTTGTTCTGTTTTCGATTCTGGTTACCCCTAACATACCTGATGCCATTTCTGCCTGTCTGACCATTCTCTAAATAAAGTTCTGCACATGAATCCGAACGCCTCTGACTCCTCGTTACAAAGAGTGGTTAAAATAGAATGGTTTATTTGTAGATTACATGCCTTTGCAGTTATAATGAGATTCTATGATATTATGAGATCAGATTGTTTCTAATTTCCATTTTACCCAAGGTAAATAAAATAAATAAATAAATTAATTACACAATACATATAAACATAAAAATGTGTTGTGTTGAGTAAGGGCAGATGCAGGAAGGCCATGTTTAAAATATATTTGGGAATCAGATCGGCAAGTGGCCTTTTCAGGCTCCACTGGAGGGCTTAAAGGAACTGCGATATTGGATAACTGGAATTTTTGAACAGTCAAATCAATTATTTTGGTAATTTTTAGCAAGAGGGTCCACTTAAGCACAGAGGCTTTCATAGCTCACACATTCCAGACCCCCACAGAGCCTGACAAAGTCTTTATTGCACTTGTGAAAGTCAATATAAGATTGTTATAGTGTGCCCTCAGTGGTATTTCATATTTTAAATACCATTGAGGGCACACTGTGAAAATCTCATAATGACTTTCATATTTACTGTATTGACTTTAATTATCAGACTCTCTGTGGTATTTGGACTGGCAAATTGATTATTAATCAAGATGTTCTTGCTTTTATAACAGGTTAGTCATTTTTGTTGACCATTCATCATGTGTATCAGAGTATTTTTTGTTCCTTTGCACAAATAGAGTTAGTGGCAAACACGTAGTTAATGACAATGCCAGATGAGCAGGCACATCTGAGACATCAGCTGACATGAGAGACAAACAGTTTAATTCAAGATTAAGCAATGCATTTTTAGATATTCCTTGGTTGGCTTGTCAAACCTAGAATGATGTTATTTGGGAAACCAGGGAATAAGAATGACATCGTTGTCGACATAGTTGTCCTCAACTTAAAAATCTAGTTTATGGCTCATGTCTTAAATATATATAGTAAATTTTTTAAGTACATGATGTCTTTTAAAGACCCAATGCAATGGTTTGATGAATGCAGTTTTCTTCACTGTTTTGTTGGCGAATTTCGGAGAAAACCTTAAAAAAAAAGTTTTATCAGCTTCTTGAAGAAATGTTTGCATATTGGAATTAGAAATGATCTTAACAAGCTTATCAAATTAATATAAAATTCTGATTGAGTTATCAGTAGCTGATTGAGTTATCTGTCCCAAAATAGCAGAAATGATCCAGCTGGAATCTGTGCTATTGGTTTAGAGAACTGTCATGGACATACCAATGAGAGATTTATATTTTTGATCAAATAAATGCAGTTTTTCAAAATCATACCGACTATTTGAACGCTAGTGTATACACTTTTATTTACATTATTTTGTCCTCAGTCAGCTTTGTTCTAACACAATTAAGGGGTCAGATCCAATTGACACACGACATCTTCCTACTAAGAAAATAAAACCCAATGCAGAATGAAAATGTAGAATTAATTAAATTAATTATTTTATCCTTATGACGGTACTGAAGAATTGGTTTATGTACCTTGCTCTTAGGCAGGTCAAACTGAAGCAGAGCACATTGTTAAAATTAATTCAGCTTTAAATCACTCAATGTTTGTCAATCATATTCTGTGAATAATTCTGCATAATTTGAGTCAACACTTCACTTAGTATCATTGCTATAAATAGCTATAAAAATTCTAAAGTTACATGGGATATTTAGTAATACTCATTCAGATTTACAGGTTCATAGAGACCTGAACTGATTCCAGCCTGCAGACCTTTAGTTTCTGATTACATGCTGGATACCTATCCCAGATGCAGTGGATTCTTTAACCTAGTAGTCATCAAGATGTAATAAAAGCTGTTTTACAGCCCCATTTAGATCCCCATTAATTATATTGCAGTGTGTATTCCAGATGAGATCACAGACAATCTAATGAATCATTCAAAGTTTTTCTTCTTGCAACATTGGTCTTGAATTCCTTGAAAAACAGCAGATGCGTCTCACTGGAAGATGTCCACCAGTAGGACAAACCCCACTGGTTACTTCTAGGAAACGTGGTCTGATATTGTAATTATCCACAGACTGCTAGCACAGACATACAGACATCACACTTGTGAAGTGACAGAACTGGGTACAGAGATGTTGATTATTACATCACAGTACGCAGAAAGCACCTGGAAGATGACGTCGGTGATACAACAAACTGCATATAAGCAATTTGACCAAAAATTCATGTTTATAAATTACATTCAATGACCTTTACTTCAGTTTTAAATTACATTTAGAGTGTTTTGGGCACATGGTTGTACCTACACATAATTTTTTTTTGTTGTTGTTGTTGTTGTTTTTGGTTCGAATATGCTACTAAGTTAACATCTCAATGATCTTATCATTCCATGAACATCTGGGTTGTTTTGTCTCTTTGTTTTTGCTCTTGAGCTTATCTGTAGAAGTAAAATTGAGAGATATGTTGATGCTTGTGTCTACATGTTTCTTAAGGATCTGGGTGAGTTTAACTGAGTGGAAAATCTGGAGTGGAAGATCTGTGATAGCACGGCAGTGTTAACAGTAAAGAGCCGAGGCCACGCGTTTCTTCACGTTCTTAGAAGAAGATAAGGTACTCTGACCAGCCTGGCTACAGAAAATTGCACAGAAACTTTCTTTGGCCTGTCTTTTTCAATTTCGGTGCCACAACCTTCCCATTTGTGGCCCTGTGCCATAAACCTTTGCTTAGGTTACGAATTTGTTTTTGTTTTGTTTCATTGTGTCTTGTTATGTGTTTTTGTTTTGCATTTTTTGTTTTGTTTTATTGTTTTGCTTGTTTTGTTTTGCTTTTGTGTTTTATGTTTTGTCTTTACACAAGTTTGGGGTTTTGAAATTTTAATGGGATCGTTCATCTTTGTCATCACTTACCTTCTTGTCGTTCCAAACCTTAACGACCGATGTTCTTCTATGGAACATAAAAGAAGGCATTTTAAAGAAAGAGTTTTATAAAAGGCAATGGGGTACAAATCATTTGAAAAAAAAAAAACTGAGATGATTTTCAAAAAATCATTTCAAAATATCTGTGTTTACAGAAAACACTATGTTTTACAAGTTCGGAATGACATGAGGGTGAAACGATGACAGAATTGTCATTTTTGACTGAACTATCCCTTTAATGAAGCCTTCACTGTAGCTCAGAGCTCAGTCACACAGACAGATCCATCCCTCCGTAATTAACCCCTGGCCTGCGACTGGTTTTGATCCCATAAAATAGCTAGACAAAAGGAGGAGACTCCAACAGGTCTGGCACCAAAGTCACTCTGCCCTCTAGCAGCTGGATATCTGTCAACATACAGGGAGAGCTTGTGTGACTTGTGCCTTCCTGATGGTATTTTAGAGGACATTTGGTATTTTAGAGAATCATTACTCACAAAATAATAGGTTTACAGTGTCATTTAAAAAATGGTGTTTGAAATGAGTGAAAGAAACTTGCCAACCACATTTAGGCCTAGCCACAAAACAAATGTTCTGCAATCAAAATATTTATATGAGTGGGACTTACATTAAACTCCACTTCAAAGTGTTTAGTATATACTAATGCTTCATTCTGAAGTCTTTGTCTCTGTTGTTGTCTGAACATCAAGAATACTAGATGTTTTAACCTTTTTTTGCTTGTTTTGAATGCTCATATGTGTGCGTGAATGAATAGTACTTGACTGCCAAATTCCATAATTTCTGCTACCTTTGAGAGCCTTCCCATGTGAAAACTAAAGAAAGGCTTTGTTTTCTTTCATAACAGTTTCCTAGGCAATCTTCCAAGCCTGAAAGAGGTTCCCAACTGGAAGAAAAAGATGGATCAGAAGAATGTGAGAGTGGATTCCTGGTGCTGAAGACTAATGAAGGAGACCAAATGCACAGTCCCAGTAAACACTCTCAATAGCAGCCTCCTAAGTTTACAGAGCTCATGGAGATATTAGAGGAGACCCTTCAGCTGAAGAAGAAGGTCATGAAGCAGATTCCTATGCAGCAGTAAGTAGTTTTTGGTTGCAACATCAAGAAAGTACCCAACCACAGATCTCCAAGTCTGACAAATTACACCCAGATCTCCTCCTCATCTTCATCTTCTTAAACAGCAGAAACGCTGCCCCTACTGCAGAATGAGATTGGAGCATAGACAATCAGAGTGGGATGCAGTTTTCATTATTTATCCTGCAGGTCTGTCATGTTCATTTAAAGCATAAGGCATAACAGTTGTGGGTCAGGATTTCTAAAGTGCTGGCAAAGGGGTACGTCAATACCTTTACCAAATCGAAACTCAACAGTCAGTGACCTAAATATAGTTATACTGTATAACTATACATATGGAGGCTCTGGATGGTGTTTTTCTAATTCTTGTCTATAATAAAGCAAAGTTATTTTGTTGTGCATATAAATCATGCTGGGGAACTAACACACAATATTGTTCAAATGTTTGGGATAGGTATGATTTTTACTTACTACTTCTACAACCTCTATTTTTTTATTAGTTTTTTTTTTAGATTAATATTAAAGGTAATTTATTCATGAGGTGTCAAAGCTGATCTTTCAGCTTTATGACTCCGGTGTTCTGTGTCAAGATCCTTCAGAAATCATTGTAATATGCTGATTTGCTGCTCAAGAAACAGCTGTGCTGCTTAATGTTTTTGTGGAAGTAGTGCTACAAAAAAATATGTATAATAAAAATAAATAAATACTTATCTGTATTTTTGGGTGATTAGAAAGATCAAAAGAAAAGCATTTACTTGAAACAAATTTAATGCATCCTTGCTTAATAAAAATATTAATAAAAGAAATAAAAAAAAAGTCTTACTGATACCAAACTTTTGATAACTAGTGTAGTTAGGAAAAAACGCTGATTTAGAAATTGTGGTGTGACTTCAATATTTTTCATTTTGAGTTATAATGTGTACGGTTTGTGCTAGAGGAGTCACATTAAGTTACAGTTATCTTGCATTATTTGTGACTGGTTATATAATACTAACTATAATTGAAAATCTCACTAATGACACAGGACAACTTTTTAATAATTTTTTATTGTAACAACAGTCACGGCAAATAGTGATCGTACATACTTTTTTCATAAGATGTCCCTTGAAAAACCCAAGGTCTATGAATATAAATTATGATTTTATTTTTTTTATTTTTTGATTGTTGATAAAGAAATACTCATGTACATAAACTGTCAGCTTTACACCATATATTCATTGCATTTGTTCCACTTTAAGCTTCTATCTAGGATCTTTCATCAACCAACTTGTTTTTGGTGTAATAATATATTCAGTACAAATACAGCATATTCATTTACTGATTGTAACATTGCACTGTACAGTAGCTCTCAGGGGAAGTGTTCCTTTGATTTATTAGATTTATAGACAAAGAAATATTAAACAGTTTGATCTAGAAACCAATACATGTTCTCAATAAAGCACTTGAACAGCCCCAGAAAAGAAGCTGGGGGAAAATAACACATTTTGTGCGGTTATCTGAATGCACACAGACACACTCTTCAAACAGTACATTGTAACTGAAATGCAAGACAGCCTTGATCTTTGAATAATAATACCTGATACTGTTGGAGACTTTTGTATTTGTAGCATAAGACAATGTTGTCTTGCATCAGTGTTTATCTTCTTCCAACATTCATGACTATTTGCAGAAGCACTGACATATTTCCTGTTGAAAACGGAATAGTTTGCTGAATTTGCTGAAAATTTACTAATCCTTGGGCCAAGATATAGATGACTTTGTTTCTTAATCTGAACAGATTTGGAGAAATTAAGCATTGTATCATTTGGTCATAACTGGATCTCTAGAGTGAATGGGTGCCATCAGAATGAAAGTTGATACAGCTGATAAAAACATGACAATAATCCATAAATAATCAACATGACTGCAGCCATCAATTCACATCTTGTGAAGTGAAACGCTGCGAGTTTATTAATAAAAACTGCATTAAGACATTTTAATGTCAAGACCATTCCTTCTGGCTAAAATATGAGTCCTCTATCCATAATATTGTTTTCTCCAGTGTAAAAGTCCTCTCATCTGATTTGAGAGAAATATGCACAGATCAATTACAGTTTAGGAGCAGTTGTTTGTGTTGATTACTTGTGGATTATTGTAGTGTTTTTATCAGCTGTTTGGACTCTCATTCTCATGGCACCCATTCACTGCAGAGGATCAATTGGTAAGCAAATGATGTAACACTAAATTTCTTCAAATAAGTGTTCAGACAAAGAAATAAACTGGTAGCCTGAGGGTGAGTACATTTTTTTAGCAAATTTTCATTTGTTTTAAGTAAGCAGAGGTTAGAATACATGTTTTTCTTCATGCAGTTGAATATTCACTCCACTTATGATTGATATAATCTGCTGCCACATAGCATCTTAAGCATTTAATTGAGAACTCTCTGATTTCAATATGTTCTCAATTGTAGCCATCACCTTAGCAGACATACTAGGGCTGTCTCTTAGCTGCCCCCAGATCCAGCTGTAGTCACATGAGAGATTCCAGACTCTCATGAAAGCCACAGCAATGGCTCGTCCCTCTCAATGGATCTAAAATAGGTCATATCAGACCACACACGCTTTATTTCCAGAGCTCCCATCACCTTCACAGCGAATCTGTGCGCCTGCGGGTAAACACTGCAGACATGCTCTTCACAATGCCCTTGATGCCTGCTAACTTTTTCACAGACACCCTGGACTCCCTGATTCGATCCATCAGCCCATGGAAAACCATGAGGACCCCGTGGTAGTTCTCAGCAGCTGAAACCTCATAAAACTGACAGTCTGCAGACAGCGCAAGCAGCCTGCCCTCTTCGCTGAGCACCGTACGGCGATGGTGCAGGTCCCTCTTGTTCCCCACAATAATTATAGGCATCTTCTCAAAGCCCAGAAAATCCTTAGTGGATTTGATTATTTGAATGAGTCTGGAGACCGCGTTGAAACTGGACCGGTCACAGATGCTGTAGACCAGCACAAAGCCATCTGCCCAATGGACTCTTTTCTCACACATCAAGGACTCAGAGGACAGGTCCTGTCGAGAAGAAGATGACCATTGGTTATTTATTTTATAAAAATAAAACACACATAAAAGTGTCCAAACACACAAAGTGTCTAAAACTTATAAATTCAGCTGGCCAGGCTGGGAGACCAGCTCATCATCTTAAGCAGGTTTATGCTGTTATTTTGTTGTTGGTGTTTTTTGTTGTTGTTGTTTTACCTCTACATCACAGATATTTGAAAGTCATTCAATAGGAATAAAATAAAATAATAATGAATCACCTGTGAATATGGTGCATCCCATATATTCAGAGTTTGCTCACGTCCATCCACAATAACATTGTGAGTGTAAAGGAACTCTAGAGAAACCAACTTATCAGTTATCGTGAAATGTAAAAATATTAAAGAAAACTTATAAACTTATAAATCAGTCAGTGAAAAGACAACATACCAATATCCCCATATTCCCCGATGAATCTACGTGTCAGGAATCGGACAATAAGTGCTGCAAAAAACGACACAAAAAGTCATATGAGCATACGGCAAGATGTTCATAAAGTTACAAAAGATGACTGAAGCAGAAATTAATGCTTTTTTCTGGCTGTACATCATAATATACTTACTAAAACTAAACTTACCAGATTTTCCAACATTGTCTGTGCCGAGTACCACGACGTTTGCATCCATTCTCTGTCCGTTTAGTCTAGTCATGTCTTTCACAAAGATGCTGAGTGATCTGGCGAGTCTCCGCCGCAGTCAACAAAGTTGAGGAGAAGGCGGAGCTTAGACGTGCTCGCTCCCGTGACGCTGATTTGCTCGGGCGGTGAGTTACGTAAACTACTAAGGGCAACTAACTCAAAGTGATCACAACAAATATTGCATGACCGTTGCCTTGAAAGATATAAAAGCACTGTAAGTCAGTATTCATTTAACTGCCGTACTTTGCTTAAAATGAATGTGAATACCGCATAGTCATTGTTTACATGAATTGTTTAGACACTGAACCTGTTTAAGGCCATACGGTGGGTGTGAGTACTAGACTATTGAGGTTTAGAAAACATTTGCTTCTAGACTAAGTAATGTGAAAAAACACCTGCTGGGCTTTTGTATAAAAAATATATTCCCTATATTTTAAACTAAAAGGTCGCACAAGTTTCTTTAACTAAATGTTTACGTTTATTTCAAACCATCTCAGTTATAAAGTATAACAATGTTTGTGTATCCTACAAAGTAAAATTTAAATAGCATCATATTTGTGTAATAGGTAACTATTCTCAGCAGTGAATACTTCAATGTTGGTACATGCTGTTACAAACTGTATGTTTAATGAACTGTATTTTTTCCTGGACAGTAATGATTAAAATGTTCACTTATTATAGCCAGGACATAAAGGCCCTTTCAGAAGTTTTTTCTTCTTTTTCTTAAAACATAAATAACGATTAAAACATTGGTCAGTGAATATTTATTTTTCCTATGGTAAAATCCAGGAAAGGTACAAATGAAATGCGCTAAAATGCATTGTCCATAACTGGCCACTAGGCTGCAGTATAATCACAATAATTAGACATGTGTTCATGCCAAAATTGGCATAGGACAAAAAAAAAAGGGTTGTATGCAGTGTTTAGATTAAATTAGTTAAAACAGTACAGTTTAGAAGGGAAGTGTGTGAGGTAATCTCATGTTTTGTATACAGTAGCTAGTTGTTTTTTATGTCTTTTTTTCACTTGCCCAACCCTGCTCCTGGCGATCGAATGCCCTGTGAAGTTCAGCTCCAATCCTAATCAAACACATCTGAAGCAACTAATTAAGGTCTTCAGGATCTTCAGAAAAAATTAAAGGCATTTGTGTTTGATTAGGGTTGGAGCTAAACTTTGCAGGTCATCGATCGCCAGGAGCAGGGTTGGGCACTCCTGCCCTATACAGACAAAACAGGATTAAAAGTAAATATGTTCCTTAATAATATCATGCAAAATCAAATAAAATCTAAAACGGATACAACCTAAAATAACAGACTGCCTGATATCGCCACTCACAAACCAGAACAGAAACTCTGTGAACACCTTCGTCAGTATGCATGTACTTAAAATACAAGCAAGCATGTGTTTCTTTATTGAATAATAGCCGTTTGTATGCTGAGCATTCACATACTGATGAAGGTACCCACAGTGTTTCAGTTCTGGTTTGTGTGTGGCCATATAATGCAGTGTCCTCATTAAAGATATGGGTGGCCTGGAGGAAGCAGCTCCTTATGATTTATGTATTAGTCCAAAGAATGTGGTACCATTTTCCTGACTGCAGCAGTTAAAACAGGCTATTGTTTGGGTGTCTCAATGATACTTAAAGAAGCATCTGAAGACACACCTTTTCCACAAGCACTTAATCACCCCACCCTTAAAGTACCTACACACACACACACAGACACAAAGAAAAATTTATTTTCTACTCTGCATTTCACCTCTTCTTTAGCTTGCTTCCTAATCTAGTTGTTTAATGAACCAGACATTGTGTATTATGATTATTTTTGGTTCCCTGATGAATTGCGATTGTTCCTTGCTTTGATATATAAATATAATTGTCAATTACTTCCACTTGTACTATACCTTCAGTCACACGCTCAGGTGACCGTCTGCAAGTTTCTGCCATCCTGAGTTGTTTTGCTCCCATGCCAGGCAGTAATCCTAGGATGCTTTAAATAGTGCCTGTGTTTTCAGTGTCCAGGGGGGGTCCTCATACACTTGTCCTGCTGCTGATGCCACCCTGCTGTGACTGTCCCACCCTGACTGAGCTGTTGGTATGTGTGATTCATTTCATCTGTGACTGAAGGTGTGAGTGAAGTCATGTGTGACTCAGAAATTCGTTTTCTATTGAAGAGGAACTATTTACCCTGGGACTGATTCTGGGGCTTTTTTATACTGTTGTCTATTAATTAACTACTAATTGTATTAGTGTTGATTTTGTTCTTTTATTTCTCATTCAAGTATAGGAATATCCACCCCAGTGGATCTTCTGCAGTGAATGGGTGCTGTCAGAATGAGAGTCAGATGTCTGAATAAGGTGCAGAATAGTCCCTTTAAGGTAACTGCACCATTGACAAGCTGTTGTTACTTTTGAAAGAAAAGCAAAAACACTTTTATGTCAAAAATTGAGAAAGGATTAACTCAGGTTAACTCTGCACTGTACAGATTCAGAATGTCAACCTGTTAGTCCAGCCTTTCTGCTTTAAAAAGGTCATGTCACAGCACGTGGTTTATCTTTTTAAAACCTTGGTATATGCTCGAATGGATTACAGTTATGAGTAGTTAAGTCAGGAATCAGTCAAAAAATTATATCGTTTGTTAATTATTTATCATCAGCAGTTTTTTTGTCAGTATATTTTGACTATTTATGTTTAAGGCTATTTGTGACCAAATTATCTTTTAAATAGAACTAAAAATGCAATAAATGATTTGTCTACTGCAGATGAACAGAGTTAAAATACTTAATTCATATTAATTTACTTTTTAATCTAAAAGAGTTAATGTTATGTCAAATGTTTCTTCTCTCTTACCCACCTAGAGCCCAGATAAGGTTATTATTTCAATACTGACTTTATAAAAAGCACTATCAAACTAATCCAAGGCCACTCTGGTGAAGTGAAAAAATGTAAAGGGTTTCAGTGCCATAAAAAGTGCTCCCCTGAACACATCCAAATCATATTTCTTTGAATGATCCATGCACAGCTTAGTCTTACCTAAATTGTCAAATGTATTTTACAAAAAAAAAAAAAGTCAAAGCGATGACAAGGAATAGGTCATATGAACACCCTATAGTGTGATATAGCTCATTACATGCTTGACAGACAGTAAAATGTGGTATCTGCGTTCTTGCTGCAGGGTTAGAAGAGCACAGCATGCAAGGTCCTTATGATTCTCTCAGGAAAATGTTTTAATGTCTTGTGAAATGAGCTATATTTATTGTAAATTCTGATTCTATAATCCTATTCTATAGAATTCTAATTCTATTCTGAGAGGGAATGTAGATAATATTGTACATATCCTGCGGCTACTTCTTCAATTTCTTGACTGTCAGAGCTTATATGTGTGAAATACTGCAAGAGTGTCTTAGACACCTCTATCCCACACAGGACAGTGTCATTTACTCCCATATAGTCTGAGCTTTTGCATTTTATTTTATTTAATGAATAATTTAATATAATACCATGTGTTCATTATTATTATGTAATTAATTAAATTATTAAATATTAGTTGTTAAATTAATAATATTTATTATTAAGAAGCTGGTTGTGTGATCTTTGTAGCAATAAATATTATTATTATTATTATTTGCTTTATTAACCTTATTATTAACCTTGCTGTATTTGCTTATATTAAATAGTCCAAATCAATAAATCAATCATTTCAATGTATTTATGTGTGTGTGTGTGTGTGTTTGTGTGTGTTAAACAATTTTAGCTGAGAATGTTGGCAGCAGTGTAAATTTTATATTTCATTAATTCATTAATTTTAGAGATAAATTTTTAGAGCATCAGATGCAATAAATGTTATCGGGGCATATGATGCTTTTTTAAAGATCATTATTTTGTATATTTGGTGTAAAAGAATATGTTGGCATGCTTTAATGTTCAAAAAACACATTATTTTTTTAAAATACTGTACATTATTGTAGGTCCTCTATGCCTCGCCTCTCTCAAATGCATAATTTTCTACGAAGTCCCTATTTGCAAATGTAACGCCCCTTTCCATGATCGCAAGCGTCATCTTTCAAAATAAGTGTTGAGACATTTAATAATGTCCTTAGTTTTACCATCAGTTCAAGCCCAAAAGGGGAACAGAGTGGCGTGACATGGCTGCTTCAACACTAACTGCGGAGATTTCACTTTTATAAAGAATATCTCTTTGGATTTGAGACTTTAGTCTTTGCAACTTTACAGATCTACTTTATGCACCAAGAGCTTGTAACACTCCAAAGAGACAGGAATAACTCAAATCGCATCATATGAGCCATTTAATTAAAAGCAAGTGTGCATTTGAGAAAATGTTGGGCGTTAAACACCCGACTTATGATGAATTTTGTTACAAACCCAATACTTCTAAACCCCCACTTACTGCCATTTATTCATGCAGTCAGTTCCAGTGAAGTCCATGTGTGTGCTTATGCAAATTAATCTCCTTATGGACTAATCTAAAGCCTCTTCCATGCTGGTTACTTCAACTCTTTCCTGATTCAGGTGTAAACTGTCCAAAGCAAAGAGCAACTTTGATGACTCGCAGCTTGTATACATTAAACATTATTCTATTCATTTTATTTAAAGTGACAACACTGGAAATAATCAGTTTTGCCACTGTGAAACAAAATCTAAATTTGAGTGAAACACATAGGAAATATTAAAATAGCAATCATTACTCAGTTATTTCACATTTTCACATATTTCACATTTATACAATGTGCCTAATGTTAAAACTGCATTAATTATATTAATAATTATTATATGAAAATTATGATTAAAGTTCATGCACATGCTTTGTATATTATTGCATGTTCGACAAATCAAACAGGTCAAAGCTGCTGCATGGTTATTACATGTTTATTACCAGGAGTGGTACACACAGATCTTGCTATCAACCCATTAGCACATTTGATTTGATTTAATTTGATTGCATCTCATTTCAGTAATACTCATCATGCCGAGGCAGAGGTATGATGAGCATTTCTTTCTCTGCAGCCCAGATGTGCTGTTGATTCCAGCAGGAGGATGATGGAAGAGAGAGGTTGAGACACTGTGATTCCCTTCTTGCATATTCATGGATGGGTTTCAGACACTTCAATTATTCAGCTGGATGGATTTTCTTAAGGAACTGTCACATGAACTGTCCACCTTGAACTGTGAGTGATGGTATTTAATCCCATTTAAGTAGCGGATAATCTTAAAAAGAATGTGTTTGGCCTTTTTTGAACACAGGCCACTGAATTTCATCCGTATTTAATATTTTTTTAATTAAAATTCCCTGTTTTGTTATTGTAATGTGAAATTGCATGCTTAATTATACACTAAAACATAGATATGGTGAAAAAAAAACATGCAGAAATAATAATAATAAAATAAAAAAATAATAATAAACTAACCCTAAATAAATAAATATATGTGTATATTATATTATTTTTTTTATTTTTATTTTTTTTTTACAGAGCCATGACCCTAAATCAGAGGTGCAATGGGCTAAAAGTAAATGTTGCATTATATCCAACTATATTATGTTAAAATGTACAGTGTTACATCATTAAATAATGTGAACAAAAAAAAATATTTAATTGTTTACATTTTATTTTAAATCAAATGTACTAAAAATTCATTTAACTTTAATAAAATGTTAAAACAAAAATATATATTAGAAATGAAGATATGATCCCCCTATGTTTATCCCCCTGCACTTGTGAAATGGTATGGCTTTAGCCCCTAGTTACTGGTTTGAGCATCTCTGCCTAAACGGGACAACTTTGTACCTAATTTCCCCCTGAAAGGTTATGCACCTTTTAGGGATAGATAAGGAACAAAGTCGTTATGAGAGTGAATCTGTCAAAGCCAATCCCCTCGACTCTACGTGTTGCCTGTCTTGAGATGGTAACCACTGTCCTTTTGTGAGGCGCAGCTTTCATTAGACATCTGCGGAGGAACCATCACAAAAGTAAAAGATGAGACCATTGCTTTTTCATATCCCCCTCAGGAAGGAAACGCTTGAGCTACTTTGCTGTAGAGCCACAATCTGTGCACCGAGGAGACAGAATCACACAACCCACTGAGCCCAGACCTTCACAAACAGCTGCTTGTAGTGCCACTTCATGTATTTTGGTGGGAAGGGGGTTGAAGCTGCTCCCTGCACATCTCATTGTGCCAGAAAGTGTTATCAGTTCAATGTTAATGCGTGTGTCTTGACACATCACTTTATCATTGTGTGTAAATCAATGAGAAACTGATGCTGAATTTAAATGAGACATCCTGTTGCTTATGTCTGTTGCTTGAGTGCATCATGAGGAAATTTTCTGAAAGGGTCATTTGCGTATTTCCTCCTTTAATTAAAAATTAAAAAAAATCTCAAACCAAATAATGGTAGCACTTTACAGTAAGGTTCAATCTGTTAACTCATTCATTCGTATTATCTGACAATGGACAACAATTTACAATAATTAATGATAATGTTCTAATGTTATATAAATATACTATGGACCATTTTAATAAGCTAGATGATGGAGTTTCACAGTATTTTTAATGTACAAACTTAATGCAATTTTATAATGATATAAATATGATATTTATAATTCACAAAAATAAATAATAATAATAAAATAGAAATATATAAATATATTGTAATGTTTCACAATATTAATGTTTGCTGTACATTTGATCAAATAAATGCCGCCTGCATGAATGAGCAGGAAAAACTGACATAAGACAGTAATAATAAGCTGTAGTTGCCACCACTATAGAGCTAATCTGATATAGCATATCCACATTAATAACCAGCCAGTCGCATGTCTGGAGAATACTAGCTTGTGTGATCTCATGACTTGCATTGTTAGTTGAATTTGTTTTTAGATATCTGGCATATGTGCATGCTTGAGGGGGAAAGCAACAAATGAATAATTAATGTCATAAATATGTTAAGTGCTTTCAAATGGTCCCTAAACACTCACCAAGCTATTACAAGCCCTTCTCCTTCCTTTTATGTGTACTATGCATGCACGATTGATTCACTGCCACACTTGCCATAACTTCTTTAAGAAACACTGTAAATTGGATAATGCAGCCCTCACTTATGAAAAGGCCAAGCTTTAAGAAAGTTCTCTTACTGGAGGAAAATCTGGTTCAGATTGTTGGAATAGCGATATCTTTACCTTGGCAATTTTTTGAGACATTTTTCCTTTTCACCTTCCGGTTAAACTTGAGACAGAATAAAAACAGAAATTGGCTGAACAATTGAAGCTTCTCAGCTCACATGAATAAACCAATGAATTAAGCACCTTTGTTTATTTTCTTGAAAAGTGGAGCAACTTGATGCCTTTTGCATTTTCAATATTTTTCTGAAAGGACACATTTGCCATATTTGAATTGCAGCTTCCCTGACTACTGTATATCCACAAAGAGAAATACTTAACATTTATAAATATCTCTAGAATGGCACTGGTTGAATGCCATGACAAAGGGGCGAGTACATGCTTGACTTGCATTGTTTAAAAACACAAATGGAATCAAGGAGTCCTTTCCTTCTTTAGAACTGCACAGGATGTGAGCCAACAGGGTTTGTGCAAAATGCAAAAATGCTAACTATTTTCAAAAACACATCACAGAATTTTCTGATTCTGCAGAAAAAGACGTAATTTATAATTAAAAATTATTATCTTAAAAATCTTATCGAGTCTTTTTTCTGTTATAAATTGCAACATATTGTGTGTGTGTGTGTGTTGATTCACTATCATTTAAAAGTTTGTAATGTATGATTTAAAAAATAAAGCAATAAATAAAATAAATTATTCTGCAAGGATGCATTAAATTGATCATAGATGCATTTATAATGTTACAAAAAAAACAATTTTAAAGTTCCTTTGAATTTTCTATTCTTTAAAGAGTCTTGAGAAGAAGAAAAAAAGTCTTTTGATTTGGTTTTTAACATTGATAACACAAGCCATTATTAATAATTGAGTAACAAAAAACACTAAATCAGCCTATTAAAACAATGATTTCTTTTTTTTTAGTTTTTTATTTTTTTGATGTATTTTGATCAATAAAATCTGGCGATGACACTACAGGGTGGTGGGGGGGATACAGGTTGCTTTATAGCATTTCAGATGCATTGCTTACACTGTGCCACCTTGAGTAAAAGATGTGGCTCCTGTCATGAAATGTAGACATTTAAGTTTGCCCTTTAGTGCATTCTCATCAATCCACATACTTCCAATGGGTTTGTAATGAATTGAGAGGTGGCACGGCACCCTGTCTCCAATCTGCTGTCACTGTCTGGCCTGTGAAAGCACAGTCAGCAGCTCTAGCTGAATTTATTGGGGTTTTCCAGAGTGAGAGACTCTGAAATGCTAAGTATGCTGTTTATTTCCTTCATCGGCCATCCATGTTGGCAACTCATTCTGTGCCAGCAGAAAGAACAGAGCCCCTTTAGTGCATTTTATGAGCTCTTAAAAGGAGGTTAAGGCAATTCGTCTGTCCCCTGCAATAAACTCCATCACGCCCATAAAACTGTATCAGTCAGGGAGAGGACAGTATAAATATCAAACTGTCGGTAAGAATAACAGTATAGTTTATCTGAACTGTTTGGTTTTCTGTCTGAGTGTGCCACACCCTGGGATAAAAGTATCTTTAAAACACAATGTTCACCCGAGAATTAAAATTTGCTGAATTTTTGTACTCCCCCTCAGATCATACAAGATGTAGACGAGTTCACTGGAGTGAGTATTATTATGGATTATGTACTGGTAATTTAGCCAGAAGTAAGGGTTTAAAGTTCAAATGTCTTAATAATTATTTGGACTCTCATTCTGACGGCAACCAGTCACTGCATGATTCATTGGTGAGCAAGTGATGTAATGCTAAATTTCTCTAAATCTGTTCCAATGGAGAAAAAAACTCATCTCCAACTGCCTGATGTTGAGTAAGAGTAAATATTCAGTATTTATTTTATTTTTATTTTTTTTATTTTTTTTTGGAGGGTGAGTGTTGTAGTGAACATTTCATGAACTATTCCCTCATTGCAAAATTAATTTGATGAAAAATTTCATTGACAATTATAAATCATATTAGTTTTAGTTTCATTATTAAACTATTGATAATTTTAAATCAATTCGGAATTTGGTGAGTGAGTGTTACATTTTACGTTCTATTCATTCATTTGTACATTCATATACTGTATGCTCTATTTTATGCTTTTAGCTGTTTTATTTCAGTCCTATAAACTCTCTTGCAGTCGTGTAAATAATGACATTTTAATTCACTTTTAAAGGTTTAAGATTTCAAAAGGTACTACATAACAGAAATGACCCATAAACTTAGTGTAGTTATTTTATGCAATCACAGCAGTAAACCACAATAGATTTTAATAGATATAAGTCATTTGGATCTACATAGACTTATGAATTATTAAGCCGCCTTTTGCCCAAGCTGTTTCACTTATCCATTTTAAACTCTTAATTACTGGTCAGTAATTACTATAAGTCAGCCCCAGTGGCAAAATAACTCAATGCATAAAGATTCAGATTTCTGTGTGTAGGCCCTTGTGTGGAGATATTTGATAGCATGCCTGTTTATTTCTAGTTGGCAGCTTTTTAATGCTTGGGTGGGAAGGTTTAATTAAAGGGATTATTTACCCAGTGAAATTTAAAACTGGGGTTGATCCAACACTAGCAGTATGGCAATGCTATTAGAGCGCAGAATACTAGATTGCTCAGCTCTAGTCTTTTTCCACCAGCTTTTCATCTAACTATAATTTTAATCATAAAGTAAAATTTTAGACTGTCAGCACTTGGAAATCAAAGCACAAATCATGTTCGTGAGAAAGTGCTCAGCTAACAATTGCTTATACTGTGTTGCTTTTGTGGTTATAACAACAGAATAACGTCACATAAATATCTGGATTAGAAAAGTCAGTCTGTGCTGTGAGGGACAGGGCATTAGAACGTTGGGCCTTAAACGCTGTCATTTTGAGGCCAATTAAGCTGTAACATGACCATCGAAGATGCTTCAAACCAATAGCTCCCAGACATGGATGGTAATTTGTGTGCCTATTTTGTAACACTTCGAATCTGCAGACTTTTTGCATTATCTGCTCTGATTTAAGGGGATTTTCTGTGGATTAGGTTTGAATATGGTAATATGTTCTCAATGAAACCACTCGATACTAAGTGTTTTTAAGTGATTTTATGATTTTGTGTCTTTTTTATTCATCTTTAGGATGAATATTAATGCCTAAAATAAGGTTTACATGACAGTTGTTACAAGTTTGAATTTAAATTAAATTGTATGTGATTGATCATGTTCTGAAGTCATTATCAATACGAAAAAAAAAAAAAAACAGTTTGATTATTTACAAGTTAAGGCTTTAGAAATTTAAAAGCAATGGCTTTTCAAAACACTTTTGTTTTTGCCACCATTTTTCATTAGCTGAACCCAAAGATCTAAATGCCCATTCACACCAAGCATGATAACTGTAAACATAACGATAAAGTATAAAATATAGTTCTAAAAATAGTTCTCAATATTAAAGAATAGCAGAGTACACACTACAACTATAACGATAAAGGCATAGATAAACGGTATCAGTGAAATCATTCTCAGAACGATTTTTTCCTGCTGATGAACGATACAAACATTGACAGCCAATCAGAATCCATCCTGCTATAATGAGCTCAGGAATTTAAAGCGACAGATGCACGTGCGCTTAGAATAAACAGACGCTAATATTGTTCTCTTTATAGTTATCTTTATAGTTATCGTTCTTGGTGTGAATGGGCCTTAAGGCTTTTACTATGTACACAAAAGGCCTAATTCTCTAAAATTGTTCACAAATCTGTCTAAATCTGTGTTAGTGAGCACCTCTCCTTTGCCTAGATAATCCATCCACCTCACAGGTGTGGAATATCAAGATGCTGATTAGACAGCATGATTATTGCACAGGTGTGCCTTAGGCTGGCCACAATAAAAGGCCACTCTAAAATGTGTTGAAATGTGCTCTGTGTTTTATCACACAGCACAATGCCACAGATGTGGCATGCTGAATGCAAGAATGGCGTTTCAGAGAATTTGGCAGTACATCCAACTGGCCTCACAACCGCAGACCTTGTGTAACCAAACCAGCCCAGGACCTCCATCCAACATCTTCACCTTCAAGATCGTCTGAGACCAGCCACCTGGGCAACTGCTGCAACAATCAGTTTGCATAACCAAAGAATTTCTGCACAATCTGTCAGAAACCATCTCAGGGAAGCTCATCTGCATGCTCGTCATCCTCATCAGGGTCTCCACCTGACTGCAGTTCGGTGTCGTAACCAACTTGAGTGGACAATTGCTCACTTTCAATGGCATCTGGAACTTTGGAGAGGTGTTCTCTTCATGGATAAATCCTGGTTTTCACTGTACAAGGAAGATGGCAGACAGACTGTATGGTATCATGTGGGTGAGCGGTTTTCTGATGGCCCATGGTGGCAGTGGGGTTATGGTATGGGCAGGCGTATGTTATGGACCAACGAACATAGGTGGGCTGAGGCCCATTGTTGTGTCATTCATCCACGACCATCACCTCATGTTGCAGCATGATAATGCACAGCCCCATGTTGCAAGGATCTGAAAACAATTCCTGGAAGCTGAAATCATCCCAGTTCTTGCATGGCCATGTCACTAATTGAGCATGTTTGGGATGCTCTGGATCGGCGTATACGAAAGCGTGTTCCTGTTCCTGCCAATATCCAGCAACTTCGCACAGCCATTGAAGAGGAGTGGGCCAACATTCCACAGGCTACAATCAACAACCTGATCAACTCTATACGAAGGAGATGTGTTGTACTGTCAGGCAAATGGTTGTCACACCCTGATACTGACTGGTTTTTAAATAATGCTCCTTCCTCACAGCTATGGTGGAGGAATGTAACTTGAACAGACCAGTTAAAACTGTTGCCTCATGTCCATTAACTTAAGTTGCAGATTTCATAGAAATAGGAGGTTGAGAGGATTATGGTAATATGTGGCACTATGAAATGCCTATCTTTAGATCTGCCATTGCTACACATCAGCTTGAGTTACTAATGTTTGTACTCTGTTTCCCTCTTTGACTTGTAGATGGTGAGTTCACATTTGACTAAATCACTTTATTTTTAATTATTCAATGGTTAAACTTGTCCGGCCCATCTTGTGGCGTACAACTGCACCTGTAGAAGATTGCTTACCACTTCTTCAAGAACTTTCAGTTTTGTTTTGGTTACTTTTGCTGACTTTCTGAGGGAATCTATTTCCCATCACATTTAAGCTGGTTTTGCTTGCTTGCACCAAAGTGTGGATTTATTGTTTTTCCCAGAAGTAAAGTTTCAGATTCAGTTCAGAGGCAACAATTCGGTATGCATGGCAGGACCTTCCAGGAAAGCATTTAGAGAGCAATTTGTTCTAGTTTACTGAACCCCTGAATACTTACTACATAATACCTACAGAACTACTGACGCCATAGAGATTGTGAAAGTTTAACGTCATTCTTTCCTCTAAGAGCATTAGACAGCAAAACAGTGTTGTATTTTACCAGTGCAGGATATCGCAACCCATCACTCCACGTGGAAGACTTTATATTTGAAACCCTCTCGCTGCAGTGCCACTGAAGTTTAAAAGCACATGTTTGGTTTCTCTATTGATACCGGCATAAAAATAGATGGAAGAGGTCTCGGTGTGTGTGTGGTTTGAACACAGAACTCTGTTAATAGCTAGGAGAGCAAAACTGAAAGAAAAAAAAGTCGCCTGACATTTTCTCAGTCAACATCTGCTAAGCCAGTGTGGTACAAATGTGGCTACAAATGCCAGTGTGGTATCTTTATAATCACAATGTTTCCCATGGGTGCTGTTGTTTTTGTCTCTTTTGGGAGTGGTATTATCATGACTGTTTCAGAGTGCAATGCTGGACCCTGATGTTATTTGCCTGTTTTCTTTGTAAGTTATGTTTGAAATTTTCCTTCCCTGGGAAGACCGAAAGGCAGTGCTGTATACATGTACCCAGGGGCGGATCAACTGCCACCCTAAGAAATAGCATTGCCACACGTGTACTTGGAGATGACTTGAAAAACGCACATAAACCATATATTGTTGCAATCGTGTGTTTGTCGTCTTCATGTTTCATTGGTCAAACAGTTTATTCTTATTCAGCTTAGCTACAGTGGAGATTGTCTTGGCTACAGTGATAGGTGGATCTATCCTCTATCCATATTAGAGATTTCCTGCACGTCATAAGTTATTACTTCTAATTTGAAGAAAATTGTATATTACAAGTATGAATAAAACATACACTGCATGTGAGTGTTTGCACCTCGGTCTTTAATGAGTGTTTTTAGGCAATATTTGCATGTATTCACATGCAATTGGATTAGCTACTCATGTGCTAGACTGTCATGATTCAGCAAATTCAGGACAGTGCTGAATGAAGCGCATCAGGGGATTTAGAAGTGGGTATATTGACTTATATTGAAGTGGTATAGACCCTGCACTATATCGCTGCATACACATGACATCATCTTTTCTACAAATTCCCGTTTATGTGGTTTACACGGAAGCAAAAGCAGTGCCATTTAAAAAAAAAAAACTTGCATACTGAGATTTCAAAAGTTTCTTTAGGCCCCCAAGATGCTGGTGTGGTGTAAATGAAAAGCCAAATCGCCTAAAACTTTTTCTTAACTATACTTGTTTTAAGGAGATTTTTACCTACGCATGGTTCTAAATTTCAGCACAAACTACATTTCACTGTCAAACTGCATGAAATTGTACTTACTTAGAGTTTGGCGTCCATTCATGATCGGTGGTAGAATCTGAAGGCAAATGGCAGGATAGGATATCTGCTAAATGCTGGCATCTGGAGACATCACATATGTTCAGTCTCCAGGTGAAACTCCAGCCTGCTGGCATAAGTAATTATGCTGCTCCACAGGCCAGATTACCTCTGATGTAAGATTGTCTTTAGAACAACAATGTGGAAAAGGCCAGTGTTTTCCAACATTTGTTTGTCTTAGAGCCCCACAAGCCCATCAGACCTCTGATGTAAGATTGTCTTTAGAACAACAATGTGGAAAAGGCCAGTGTTTTCCAACATTTGTTTGTCTTAGAGCCCCACAAGCCCATCAGTAAGGCTCGAATAAGGTACAATGACACTAAAACATCCATTTGTTCCTTTTATAATTAGCTTCCATTTGTAATGTCATATACCAGAACAGCATAATTGCTGCATCTATTTGAAAACTATAATGCCACTTTTCATTATGAAGCACAAGACAGGCTATTTAATCAAATGTAAATTGATTTTAGCTCTGGGAGACTGTGTTTCATTTGTGGTTGTAAAATATAGGGCCACTGGTGTTGTCATAATATCATGCCGTTTGTGCACCATAAAGCACATTAGTGTAATGAGCAAGCCTTCGTTGTGCATGGAGAATTCTTTAGAGTCAATAAAGTCTGCTGACTGCCTTCACCATAATGTGTGCTGGCATTGTAGTGCCTAGATATGTTATGCATCTAGAGAACATTAGTGCTTATGGAAACCATTCTTTTGAATTTGTTTGATATCCCACAGCTGTAAAATATTAAGATAGTCTAGAATTTTAATATGAAGTTTTAATAAAAATTAAAAATTATTAAAATGTTTCTTTTAATAATTAATATTGATCATCTCTGGGGGAAAAAATCTGTAAAAATACAATATATTATGATATTATGTGCACATGAAACCAGAACCCGAAACTCAAATATGTTTATAATTGTACTAATAGCCCCTTTGGTGCACTGCAGAATTTTATCCATTTTTAATGTGATTTCTTTTAAAAATACCTTCCAGTTGTAACAAATACATTTTCATGTGTGCATCATATAAGCATACAGAATTGCAAACTGAAAACATTTTTTTCTTAAAACATTTCATTTCTGAACTGCTGGGATAAAAATGTGCAAGAAGCAATGTAATGTAAACAAATAGGCGATGACTTTATGAAAAAGATGTTTCGCTTTTTTTCAGCCGCTGTTTAGCATTTTTGAATGATTTCCTCAAAGGAGTGTCCCATATAAAAACATAATTCTTATAATTTAATTTGTAAAATAATTACTACATAAGATAATTCACAACAGAAATTAAAGCAGTATTTCAACTTTTTTTTGTTGTTGTTGTTGTCACATTTTTTCTCAAATGCACATGAAAAATGCATGAGCCATATGGAACATTGTCAGAGGGGTTCTTGTTCTATGAAAATGTTTTCCCCCCTACCAAGTCACTTTAATGCATGTTTTGCATCAACGAATGGATGCTAACATGTCAAGTCTGTGCCTTAAAAAGTGATTTAAAATGTTTCCATGATGCACTTTACTTGTGTGAATGAAGGACCTGCATAGTGAGTGTTTAGAATTAGATATTAGACAAAAGGAGTGATCTCTTATGTCCATATCATCCAGATTGCTGTAAAGACATCATTTGTGCAGTGTGAGTGCAGTCTCATTTAGTTTAGCAGACCTACGGTAGCATCAGATTAGATCATTAAAATTAGATTTAGTTTCACCTCTATTGCTCCATTTACAGTAGTGCTGAAATATTGACCTCGTGGGAAACATATGTTCCATAAGAGTCGAGTACTGTTTAAGGCAATTGAAGTCATCACTACAATCAATGCCAAGCATTGATTCCCCCTTTGGATTTTACCCCCACTGTTCTGCTCAATGTGAATACAATCTGTCTTTTTTATAATACCAATATTGCTCTACTAAATGGGCAAATAATGTGCATGTACTATTTTTCTTTTCACTCAATGAAAATAATTTCACTCAGTTTTTGCTTTTTTATCCATATAAAGATGTTACAAAGATGCAAAATCTCTGTCAATGTTTTCAAAAACCTATGAATAACATCTCTATAGAGTGACAGCAATCTATATTTATATTAAGTCAGGCGCGATTCTAGGATTTTTATTTTAGGGGGCTCAGCCCCCAATGAGGGTATAACATAAAAAAATAATAAATTAAAAAATGTTAATTAAATAATGTTTAATAACTAATAAGTTAGGATTCTATACTAAACCTATTGCGGTATTCCAGTGTTTTGCTTAAGTTATGGGTATAACATTTTGATTACAAGACAAATAAAAGGTCTTCCTGATCAAAACACATACAAACACATACACAATTTTCAGTATAATTTTTTTTTTTAAATGGCCTAGTGACACCCATGTATTTAGTCTAATTATATGCAGTTCCACCATTCAGGCTTGTACACTAACATGAATTGAATATTTTGAATTAGCTTTTATTTTATATTTTCAGTTTTCACCAACTATTCCTATTTATCTACTTATACCATTGATTTTCTCTAAACAACACACCTATGCATGTTAAATCATCAGAAAAGTTAGCGAAAGAAAACAGGTCTTCATGACTTCATGCTATAAACTGTTTGCTTTTGTAACCAAACACAGCAGTGTAGTGTGTGCAGCAGCTCTCAGTGTAGTGTGTGAGTGTGGCGAGCATGAGTCAGAATTTCACACTCTTCTTCCTCAAAACTCTGACCAGAAAAGTGTGTTCATTCTGTAACCACAGCCGCCATTCTGTTGTTCAAAGTCGTTGAACTAGTAGCTGTTCTCCAGATGGATCTCAAAAAAAGAAAGAACATTAGTTCAAAAACCTATTTTTGAGGCATATCTGCTGCATTAATATAATATGAAATGATCACACTTGCCAGTGATTCAACAATCAGCTTGGAATGATAGTCTAATGGGAGTTTTCCACTGCATGATACGGAATGGTACAGTTCACTTTTGGGGGACTTTCCACTGTGTACAGTATCTGGTACCTTGTACTTATTTTAGTACCACCATAGTTGAGGTTCCAACCGTACCATTACCAAAACGTGTTGTGTAAACTCTGCTGATCATGGATTGGCCAGAGAGAATCGTCACTACCTTCATCACTGAACTTGCAACACAAACACAACAGACCTGCTAGATTTTTGTAACTTTTTTGAATGAGCGCACCTTTTTTTAACAACCAAAAAGTTTTGTTGTCTGTTGCGGACAGTCGTTCTTTTCTTTGATAGCAGAGGAGCGGATCCAGTGAGAGCTTGACGGGGCGACGCAGAATGAAAAAGTTAAATTTCATACAGTCACATTCAACATTACATCAGTGACTGACAAATTGGGATCTCGCTTGGGAGACGAATCGCCTTCGAGCGGGTATATAAGGAGAGCGCGAGCAGTCGCACATTCAGCTTTTCACTTCGGAGCAGAGCTTTTCAGCTTCCTGAGCAGAGTGTCATCAAGACAGCTTTTTTGACGGTAGACTGTTGGTGTCATGGCACGTCAGTAGGGGTTGCCAGTGCTGCTGCTTTGATTATGGCGTGCTGCAGCTTCCCATTCTGTGGTCACGCTTCAGCTCCTCCTGGGCGCTTCAATGTTCTTGTAACAGGTGAGGGTGGGTTAATGTCTACTAGGTTTGCATGTGTATCTGCAAGTCTCTTTTGCAAGTGTGTTCAGTGTTACTGATGAGCGAGCAATACAACATGATTGGTAAATCCACTGAATAAAAAAAGATTGCCATGCATTCATTCTGAAGCCGGGACCGTGATAAATACGGTGGAGAGATAAGCTTGACTGTCTTGGTGCCGAATAATTTGAGGTACGACTCAATGCAGTGGCAACTTTCGTGATTGACTCCTGGCTGTGAGAGCTCTACGAGATTAATCAACAAGCTCTATTCATTCATATTGAGGGAAGTGGTAATTCTTATCATTCACGAATGAGTGGCCATAGATACGGATCTTGGACATGCACGCAGCTCGGATCTATGGTTCCGGTTTCCCCGCTGGCCATTGGGAGCATCCTGACGATTGATTGAAGCCAGGACTTGTGTGTGTCACTAGAGATTGTCACTATCTCGCCTTTAGCGCCTTCTGTGTGCATTACGAGCACAGAGTGGGCGGGTCGTGAGTGACTTGACTGTTGACAGTGTTCTATGAAACTCTGCTAAATGCATATAATTGTGATGTTTTGCTTGTTTACAGTTCTCTTGGCTTAGTGAGATAATGGCTGCTCACCTAGGTTTAATTTAAGGCTACGACTGATCAAACTAATGTAGTTATATAATTATTTCTTAATATGTGGGGTTTATTTTGAATAAAGCTTAAGTCACTCTGCTATGTCCCGTTTGCGCCTTGCTCATTTACGTGAACCACACGCAGAGCTTCAGGACCTCAGACCAGTTTTTTGTCTGCTTAGGAGGAAAGCAGAAGGGAAAGGCTGTCTCCAAACAAAGACTTGCCCACTGTATAGTGGAGGCTATAGTCTCAGCATATCTGGCCCATTGCTTACTGTGCCCCCTTGGAGTGAGAGCACACTCTACAAGAGCTGTGTCTTCCTCCTGGATGTTGGCACAGGGCGCCTCAATAGCAGACATTTGTAGAGCTGCTGGCTGGGAGACACCTTACATGTTTGCGCGATTCTCTATCTCTGTGTAGAGCCTGTGTCCTCTCGTGTACTCACCTCAGATGGCCGGTAATGCTGGACCGGCTCGGTGTCAATCACGCTTGCTGCGCCATTCCCCTCTACGGACTGGATACGTACTCTTAAGTGCTACTCAGTTCAGTTTCCCACTTGGCATAACCTGTTGAAGTTCCTCCCGCACCCTCGGCAGTCAGGTATGGCGGAGCGCCAGATGCCAGGTCTAGCACTCGTTTGTATGCCCAAGGTCAGCCCATATGCTGGGCTAGGTAGCCGCGTGTAGTGATTCCCCCTTCGGGTGATCCCACATGTGTATTCTTCCACGGTACGCCTTCCCTCACTGTAAACTTGTGTCTTTTCCTGGCAGAGATTTCTCCGCTGTTTCTGCTGCATAGTGATCTCACCCCAGGCGGGTATGTGTAATTTCCACATGTTACCTCCTATGCGCAGGATGTGGTTCCGTAGTGTTCCCCTACTTTGGTTTGCTTTCCCAGTGTTATCCAATTCCCACTGTACAGAACAGCAGTGGCCGGTTCCTCCGACTAAGCCCTGTCCTATCTTCCACCTCAACTGGAGTGGAGGGACTTGCTGGCTTTCGCAGGGCACTGAAGGGGGTCAGCAATAGTGGCGCTTTCCATACGGATCCCAATTCGTCAGTCACTGACATAATGTTGAACGTGACTGACTGAAGAGAACGTCTCGGTGACGTATGTAACCCTCGTTCCCTGAAGGAGGGAACGGAGACGTTATGTTCCATTGCCACAGTTGCTGTACCACTGCTGTACAGCCAAGGCGCTCCTCAGTGAAAAACTGAATGTGCGACTGCTCGCAATCTCCTCATATACCCGCGCTGCGGGGCAGGGTGCGCCATGCAAATCTTGCACGCCAGCATTCATTGGTTTGTTTTGTTAACACTCGAAGGCGATTCATCGCTCTAGCGAGATCCCAATCCGTCAGTCACTGACATAACTTTAGGGAATGAGGGCTACATACGTAACCGAGATGTTTTTTCTAGGAGTCGCGGCAGTAGAGACATCGCTACTATAATGACATGTGAATAATCCCGCCCATTCTAAAGCGATACTAAACTGCAGTGGAAATGCAAACCGTGCCGGGTTAAGCCGTAACGTACCGTGCCAAGCCATAAAACGCAGTGGAAAAATTCATCTTTATGATGAATCGTCTTTAAATTCTGTCTGATAAAAATTCAGCATAAAAAAATACAAGGGTGCGGTCAGGATTGAACTGTCGTTGTTGTGTTTTGCTCCTCATGTGCTCCCCGTGACCCAGTTTCTCTTTCATGTGCCCTCATTTGTTCGTTCCTGTACCTGTCCTCGACTCCTCGTTGTCTCTTAATTAGCGACAGATGAGCCATCGCCAGAGAGAGCGACAGTGCTGAGGATCGCTGAGGGTGAGCTGTCTATATAGCTGGGTAAATGAAAAGTGTAAAGAGACTTTTGTTTGTATACCAACCTGCCCCCTTTCCTCCCTCCTCTGTCCCTCCCGTTCCTGTTTCCACATCCAGCCCAGAGAGTGCTTCTCTTCCCAAGTTAAGCCTGGAGCCTCACAAATAACCTGCCCACCCATATATATATAATATTTATATATTTATATAAATTTTAAAAAATCACCAAAAAAAAATGTAAATAATAATTTAACCATTGATAAAAAGAAATCAGTGGGGTATTCGTTTTGAAGGATTATGTGAAGATCACTGTATAGCTGCTGAAAATTAATCTTCGCCTTCATAAGAATAAATTACATTTTAAAATATATTTCAAATAGAAAACATTTAGGGTATTTTAAATTGTATTAATATGTCACTGTATTACTGCTTCTGCTGAATGCATTTTGATAAGAGCATAAGAGATTTCTTTTAAAAATATAAAAAAACGTTTGAAAGATAATATGCTTAAACGGTCGTGCATTAACAAAAAAATATTTAGGAATCAAAAACATATTACAATCTTGTTTTTTTTTTTTTTTCAGACGCATTTCTACATGCTATGGGAGTCAGTGTTGTTTTGCGTGAAACGAACCGAATAACGTTACACCCAGAAACCTACTGAGAAAATATTTAATTATCTTAAAGTTTATTTTTGTATATTTAAATTATTTTGAATACAGTAGTCGGTAAAGCATTCAGCTTACGATGCCTTCCGCACAGCGCCTCTACCGAGATAATGTACGTGTCGCTACTGTACAAGACAGCTTTCTAGTAGAAGCGCTCACATATCAGTCCTACTGACCGCGGCGGAGAATCAAGCCTGCGGACAAGAGCGATGGTGACGGGATACGAGCAAACACTAACACGACAGGAACTTGGACAGTCTCAGAGGGAAAGAAAGATGTTTGGAGTAAAAACCAGCGACGTTTTATCCGCCTTTTTTGCGATAGAGTGCACAGGAGAAGAGTTTAGTTCGGCTTCATTCATCGGCGGAGTTTCAATGAAAAGTCTACAAGCTGTCACACAGCGCGGAATCTGACTGTCAACAACAGTCAACAACAGTCAGTGCTAGAGACATAAAGACACGCTTGATATAGCGTTTATTCTCCGTTTACAATAGTTTATATCTGCGTTTCTAGGCTGTTGGATTGCTCAGGATGCAGGTGAAAAAGCAGAGAAGCCCCGAGGACCCAGCGCAGGATGATATGAAGAAAAAGCCCTCATGTTTCTCAAATATTAAGATATTTTTAGTGGCGGAATGTGCTCTGATGTTGGCGCAGGGCACAGTGGGCGCATACTTGGTAAGTAAAGCGATGCTTTTCTTTTTGTTTCGGAATAGTTTTACACTTAAGGCTCTGGAAATCACTGTCTGTTTTTATAGACCTTCCTGAACTTATTTGCCTCGAGGTTTGGCTCATTTGGTTTGCGCTAGCCTATTCTTTTTCAACCTTCCTGCACGAGTGCAACGTAGTGCATGGCAAGAAACGTGACACGGATGTGAGTGACATAATCATATAATGATTCTCAATCATTCACTCTATAACATGCCATGCCCTAAGAACAAAGAAGATGAATATAAGTGAAAAGAAGGGAACATCAACGAGTGTGCATGCAATGAAGCAGCTGCCTAAACAGACTCTGCAGATAAGAAGAGATTATAGCTGTCAGGCTCTGAGAAATAAGTAAGCTGTGGGTCAGTAGCTAAGCTACATGTCTATGACAGATAATCGTACATCAGTCATTTTATATCATCATCAATATAACACGAGCAAAAGTACCGTTGGACTCTTCATCAGCATTACTGTAGTCTAATTCGGCGATATAGCGAGGGTGTGTTATTTGAACGTGTTTTATTCAGCAGTTATATTAAAATGTAATTAATATAGAAAACGTACTTCAGACAAATGTTCGTTTGGATATTCCTCCAACACCAACGAAAATAGTTTCATTAAAAGCCAACAGCATGGAGCTTTGTGAGTGACCAGTAGGCTACTGAACGGATTTAAGCTAGTCGGGAACCGCGTATAAGTGGAACGGAGCAACAGAGATTTCCCCTCCCCGTTCAGAACGTTCTGTAATCCCTCTTCTCGAGATCCACTCCTGGTTTTACATTTCTCGCACCAGGTCACTTATGAGAGAGACCTGCTCCAGCGACAGACAGAAAGAAAAATAAGGATGCAGAATACGGGACAAGAGGAAAAATTTTAGATATCTAAGAGATATATTCGATTTTATTATATTATGTCTTTAATATTAAGGGTTTCATGTTCCCTTCACACACATACACATGATGGGGTGCTGCGCCAGCCTGGCCTCCGCAGTCACCGGACCTGAACCCAATCGAGATGGTTTAGGGGTGAGCTGGACCGCAGACAGAAGGCAAAAGGGCCAACAAGTGCTAAGCATCTCTCGGGAAACTCCTTCAAGACTGTTGGAAGACCATTTCAGGTGACCACCTCTTGAAGCTCATCAAGAGAATGCCAAGAGTGAGCAAAGCAGTAATCAAAGCAAAAGGTGGCTACTTTGAAGAACCTAGAATATGACATATTTTCAGTTGTTTCACACTTTTTCGTTATGTATATAATTCCATATATAATTCCACATGTGTTAATTCATAGTTTTGATGCCTTCAGTGTGAATCTACAATTTTCATAGTCATCTTTGAATGAGGTGTGTCCAAACTTTTGGTCTGTACTATATATATATATATATATATATATATATATATATATATATATATATATATATATATATATATATATATATAGTTCCTCAAATTATGTAGACAATTCATAATAGGCATACAGTAGCTCACAGGTTGTTTTTATATAAAAAAAAATACAGCATAACGAAAAGTATTAAAAATGTTTTATTATTTCCTAACAAAACAAGTGTTGCTATGCAGGAAAAATATATAATGTATGCTACTAAAAATCCAGGACAAGAACAATATATTTTATATATCTGAGAGATATTTTTGATGATAACCTCTTTAATGTTTACACAAAGAGAGCATGTCAAAGTCTTATCCTTATTTTAGCAAACATGTAAGATTGTCAATTCTAGTTTTTGTCATTCAATATTTCAGTATTCATTCATTCATTCAATATTTTGAATGTAGACAATGCAATTTACAATGCAGCACAGCAAATTATTGCTTTTGTAAAAATGTTACTATATGAAAAAATAAGGAAGTTTAAATTTATATGTAATTTCATTAAATAACTAGCCTGTGCTTCTGTTTGACAAAAAAAAAAAAAAAAAAAAAAAAAATATATATATATATATATATATATATATATATATATATATATATATATATATATATATATATATATATATTAAAATTATGGATGAAGATAACAGAATCCGGTCAAACAATAAAACAATCTGTTTTAGATATATGAGAACTATTCCTCTTTAGTATTACAGGAAGCCAGAATATAAAAGCCTTCATCTTTTTTATAGAGTTGAATACTACTCTATATAGCATCTTTGATAAGGAAGAGATTTGTCCAGCCATGTCCTCCATACCCTTGGGACGTCTCTGATGTCTGTGTGTGCTCAGACCATATTTGGGAAGGAAACAATCATTTGCTCTGTTCCAGAAAGCCACAATACATCATGGGAACAGTCTCAGAGGGGTACACTTGTTGTGGACTGGATTTGGTTCCAGCTTATGGAAATTCTGATGTTCGGAAACCAAATCAACACAACTTTGTCATAAAAAAAGAAAATGTGGGACTGGAAGATGTAGAGATTGCCCAGATTTATTTTGACAGATAGATACAGCGTTAAACTAAACTTTATCCTCCCTGGGGTTGGTTTCCATTGACAAGCACACCATCGAAATGCTTCATACTATTTCCAAATATGTCTTATTAAGAAAACATTTGTGTGAAATGGTAGAAGTGTGTATACTCAGAGTGCTTGTTTAATGCCTAGGTCATTGGGTTATTTATACACAGATCACAATATCAGTATTCTCACACGACAATGTTATGTTCAAACCCACTTTTATTTGTTCAAGGCTAAAAATATAATATATTTTAGCAGCACACAGGCCATGTAGCGTTTACATTTTTAAAATTAGATTTTCCCAGAAGCAGCTGTAATTGTCCATTTGGAGAAGGAGTCTCTCCACCCTACTTCACAGACTGACTCAGTGGCTTGCTTCAGACATCATACTCATTCCTGGGCATTGTGTCAGTTTCCTATGTTTAGCCTCAGCCCTGAGCTTGACTCTAGGCAGTCTGGACTTCCCCGATGAGCTAAAAGAGCCAGTGTCTTTATTTAATCTCTGTAAGCACACACAACTTGTGCACATCTTTGTTTACAGTAGCTTTCAATATGCATATATTTAAAGGGCCATAAACTGCCTTTTTATTATTTTATACTGTTCTCTGAAGTCCACTTATAATATTATCAAGATTTTTACATAAAAAATATCATAATTTAGAAGTAATGCGCTATTTATGTCCTGTTTTGAACCCCCTCATCGGAAAATAGGTGTAAAGGATTGTAGACTCGGGAGTAAACACCCACTGCTATGATTTGCTGACAGTTGTGTATGTTTGACAGTCTACAGCTTTCATATGTGGATGCTGCAGAGATGTCGAAGCAGGCGTTCATCTTCTTCTGCGGTTTAGTAACACTGTTACTACATAGAGTGGCCCATTCCACAGCCTGTTGTTTCAGCAGAGTGGCTTCAGTATAAGCTGATTTTAGACTAACAAGAAAGTTTTGAGTTCTGAAACTTACAGGATGTTTTTATGACCATTTATGATGTTTTTATACGTGTAAATAGTTCATGACCCCTTTGAGTACACTGAATGTGATGCAAAAATGCAGGGGCAGTGTATGCAAATTTCATTTGGCAGACGTGTCACGTGACATCACCGAACAAATATGGTTCATCTAACCTCAACTCTTTACTTTGTGCCTGCTCAATTCGCTTGTATTTAAATGCAGAACTAAGCAGAAACATGTAGATGGCTGTATGACATGTATTAATGATCGCCTTATTGCTCATGTGAGATTTTACCTGTGTCAATTAGATAAAAGCAAATAAGTAATATAAGGCTGAGCTTCAAATGCTGCAGTCTCAAAAGGTCAGTTTATGAGTGATGTAAAACATTGTAGTCTTTGTAGAAGGCCAGAAATGAAAATTCACCCTTTCCATTTTCTAAATGCAACAGTAAAAATCTTACAGTGAAGGATTCATCCATGCATACGTCATATGCCATCATTTTTACCTTTCCCGGACTTTACAGTGTTGTATTTCTCGCTAGTGACATGCACAAGCTAGTGCTTCAGTGATGATAGTTTTGTTTGTCCACCTGTAACTTGGTATCACCCTGGTTCCCTTGACAAAAAGCCAGTAAAGGTAAAGAATTTTACTATTGGCTTTTGCACTATTACATAAAATAAGCTCTGTGGTCAACAAAAGTTTATGATTCTCGAATTCAAATATTTTGCATGAGTTGCTTTATAAACACAACAAATCAGTGAAAAGTGGACTATAGTGAGTACATGGGTTTTCCTGTTCGGCGTGCTGATGTGTAATATCCCTGACAACCTCTGTATTCCCATTTATAAAATGGTTAGTTCCAGTCCTTGATTCTGATTGGTCAACAGCTGTGTTTAATTCATCATGAATTTTTCACCTTATGGTTCTGTGTATCACTGTGCAACCACCCATGTATTATTATCTACAGTATTTTAGCAAAATGAACTGTTTATTATTCATGTAATGAATTATGAGTGATCCCTTCTGGCGTTATGTTGCGTTGTTGACATTTAAAGTAGAGGCCACACCCCTCCCCGTCAAAGAAACTCATCTCATGCGGGAAATATGTTTATGTACATGTATTTGTGTGGAAGTCCACAGTTTCTGAAGTGCAGAGTGAATATTACTGTATTTATTAGTTTTCTGTTTCAGGTATGGTACAGTATGTCCATCAGTTTATATTGTAATGACGCTTACAAACGTGTACTGTGCTGTGAATCAGTCTGTTTTAAACTAAAAGACGGGAAACAGATGCTTTCTCATACTGAGAGATAAGCAGATGTTTGTGTGTGAAAATCTCATATCCACCTTATTTTTCCCGTAAGAGCGGGTGTGGCCGTTTGTAAACTGAATGTGCAAGGCTTCCGGGATCACTCGCTTCCAGTTATTTTCAGCTGTACAAATAATAGCTAGTTTTGCTGCTTGATATTACAGATTAGTGTGTCTTATCATGTTATTTTAATGTATTATCTCAATTACGAACACACTGGTTTGTAGTGCAAACAGTTTTACTATTTACTCGGTGGGACCTCATGGCCTTATGGCTAGAGAGTCGGACATGTATCCCGGCAGGAATAAAAGCAGTATAAAAGCAGTAAAGTACTCGAGGCATGCTATATTGTAAATTAGTCACGGATGAAGGGTGTTGTTAGGGATGAGGTGAAGCAGCCTTATTCATACAGCACAGCCTCTTGTACCTTATTGCTTACTTAGCCACTTGTAAGCAACTGCCTTTTTCAAGACAAGTAACAGCTTTAAAAACATAACAAGGCAGTGTTACTGATACAATACCGTATATATCATAAAAATAAAATGTGAAACTATATTGAGGTTGTGTTAACCACAGACTTTATTTCACAGACTGAATCATTGGCCTGTTTGAGACGTCATTCTTATTTCTTTGCATTGTGTCAGTTTCCTATGTTTAGCCCCAGGCCTGAGCTTTTTAACTCCTAGAATAAAACATAAAAATATATATACAGTGGGGATCGAAAGTTTGGGCACCCCTTGCAGAATCTGTGAAAATATGAGTAATTTTCAAAAAATAAGAGAGTTCATACTAAATGCATGTTATTTTTTATTTAGTACTGTCCTGAGTAAGATATTGTACATAAAAGATATTAACATTTAGTCCACAAGACAAAAGAATTGCTGAAATTATTAAAATAACCCCACTCAAAAGTTTGGGAACCCTTGGTTCTTAGTACTGTGTTCTGTTACCTGCTGATCCATGGCTGTCTTTCTGTTTTGTGATGGTTGTGCATGAGTCCTTTGTTTGTTCTGAACAGTTAAACTGAGCAGCGTTCTTCAGAAAAATCTTTAAGGTCCTGAAGATTCTTCAGTTTTCCAGCATCTTTACATATTTGAACCCTTTCCTGCAGTGACTTTATGATTTTGAGATACATCTTTTCAGACTGAGGACATTTGAGGGACTCAAACAATACTATTTAAAAAGGTTCAAACATTCATTGATGCTCCAGAAGGAAACAAGATGCATTAAGAGCTGGGGGGTGAAAACTTTTGGAATTTGAAGATCAAGGTAAATTGTACTTAATTTGTGTACTGGGAAACATACAAGTATCTTCTGTTGCTTAGGAAGGGCAGAACTAAATGGAAAAAATATATATTTCAACAAAATAAGACAAATTTGGCCATCTTCATCGTGTTCAAAAGTTTTCACCCCCCAGTTCTTAATGCATCTTGTTTCCTTCTGGAGCATCAATGAATGTTTGAACCTTTTTAAATAGTTTTGTTTGAGTCCCTCAATAGTCCTCAGTGTGATAAGATGCATCTCAAAATCATAAAGTCACTGCTGGAAAGGGTTCAAATATGCAAAGATGCTGGAAAACTGAAGAATCTGCAGGACTTTAAAGATTTTTCTGAAGAACACTGCTCAGTTTAACTGTTCAGAACAAACAAGGGACTCATGCACAACCATCACTAAACAGAAAGACAGTCGAGGATCATCAGGTAACAGAACACAGTACTAAGAACCAAGGGTTCCCAAACTTTTGAGTGGGGTTATTTTAATAATTTCAGCATTTATTTTGTCTTGTGGACTAAATGTTAATATCTTTTATGTACAATATCTTACTCAGGACAGTACTAAATAAAATATAACATGAATTTAGTATGATCTCTCTTATTTTTTGAAAATTACTCGCATTTTCACAGAACCTGCAAAGGGTGTCCAAACTTTCGATCCCCACTGTATATATTAAGCTTCTGTTAACCAAAGATCTTATATCAAGCATTTGAAATGATGACTTAAGGATGATAGAACCAGAAATACTAAAATGAAATGCTAATTTGTTTCAGGGTGTTGGACTACAAAAATTACATAATCTCTGCAACTTTCTATTCATCTGTGTCCACTTTTGAGTGCAGAGGCCAAATTTCAAAATCCCATCAATAACTGATGCATAGATCCACGTCCCCACTCCACATTTTTCTTTTTCGATAGTCTGTTACACTCAGATATACATAATAGTATACAGAAGAAAAAATCTACTATTTCAGTTTCATTGCAACTTTAAAAATGCAATTTTTTATTTCGAAAACGAATCTCACTGAATTTATAGTATCACCTAGGCCAGTGAATGTAGTGGCATGCACATTCTCAGTACACTATTGTAGAAATGTGCTATTCACAGTTACCCGTGTCTAACTTATTTGTTGAATACAAGAGTTACAGAGACTACTGATATTCATCAGGTCATGTAATCTCACAATGCATGCATATGATTTTAAAGATATTTTTCAAAAGTAAAGTTCATTTCTTTAGGAGTTTATTTATTTATTTATTTTATGGTGCAAGATTCAAAATCCATTTCGGCCTGTCCGCAAAAAATGGGCTGATACCGTAAATTACATCTTTCATTTATCTTACTGTCACATTGTCTTTTGAAATGTTGTGATGGATGCGGTTACAAATGGGAACAGCCAGTCATTTATTTATTATTAAATTGAATATTATTCTTTTAAACAATATTTCTTAAACAAATTGTTTTGATTCTCCCTCTGGTACAGTCTACTACCGTAAATTGCTTGAAAGAACATTATTACTACATAACACTTGTTTAAAATCAATAAAAGAGATTTGCACAGTACCCAAAGGAATTACTTTGTGAAATATCATTACTGTTTTCTACTGGTCCACCCTCTTTTTGTTGAAACTATGGAAAGTGTAAGTACTATTGTTTTTTTGTTTTGTTTTTTTTTGTTTCCTGTCATACTGATAAGGCAATGCCGAGTCTCAGTCATGTTGGAAATCAAACACGGATTTCAGGAGCATGCCTGATAGCGCACTTGTTCTAGAAACCATTACACTCTTGAATGATACAGACTTGTTGTGCTGCACTCAGGAATTTGTCATTGCCTGCCTATTATGAAATTTCAGCTTGACTCAACAATAGCATGATATAAATTTTTTTTCTCACTTTTCAGTTATTCATTGTCTTTCTAATAATGTTGTTTTAATGCTGAGGGATTAGAGGGCAATGGGTGTGAGTAACGTCAAGGTGGAGTTAACAGATATTTGCCATTACTTTATTCTACTGGCATGTTGAATGTGTCTTGGCACTAAGGTGGTAGTCTCTGTAACCTATCGCTGTGCCACTGGCAATGATGTATTCGGAGAGACCCAGCTATTCAGTCAACAGGTTTCAGCGGCTTGGCAGAGACTCTGAGGTAGGCAGAAAGTGGAGGGAGACTGGGAATGTGACCAGTCCCGTTCTTCCGTCATGCTTCCATACAGAACTAGGCAGGCACATGTCTCTGGGCTTGGCAATTGAGCAGAGTCCATGTGAATAGATCTCAAGCACACACATTTACTCAAAGAAATGTGCATATCAGTTAGGGCTGGTAAGCGATACATTTTTTAAATCTAATTTATTACATGATATGGTGATTAATTAATCAAATTTGGAGAAATTACTCTGAGAAGATCATTTTAAGTCATCGTTGTGTAAAGCATCAAACAGAGATTACAAAAAGTAGGTTCAGCAAGAAATATTTTTTTGATACAATTTATTACATATACTCTTTTGGACCATGCGAGTAAATGACAGAATTGTCATTTTTGGTTGGGTGAACTATAACTTTAAAATGACTGAATAACTCAGGAGTGAAGTAAATGGTTCTTTATGAATGGTTCACTGAATCATTAGACTTGTTCGACTTGAGGTGGATCATCACCATCAGACTCATCGGTGTGTGACATCAAAGAACCGTGAGAGCTTAGAGAGGTTACGGCTACTTGTGCTTTTGAATCGCTCTCACGATACTTTGATGTCATACACTGAACGGTCTGTGCAGCACCACTTTAAAGCCACTACGACTATGGCCAATGGTACAATACACCAAATGGTTCACCAAATTCATTCAAAACGTGGATTAAGAAATGAAATGCCACTGTGTGTTGCTCGGGGATGAACAGTTCTGATTTGGCTTTATATTTTGGTTGTCAAAATTTTGCAAAATAGATAACATTGTGTCTAAAATAACACAATATTAACTTCTTAATGAACTGTTGTGTAAGATGAGTATCACACTTGCTCTTGTGTGATATTACACTTGGCCTACTTCTTGTGTCATATTTCTTAACTATTTGATGTAAATATGAGACAAAATTTCAAACGGGTATTTTGCCCTTTATCTTGAATTTTATAAGAGCAGTAAAGTACTCGAGGGATGCTATATTGTGAATTAGTCACGGATGAAGGGTGTTGTTAGGCACGAGGTGAAGCAGCCTTATTCATACAGCACAGCCGCTTGTACCTTATTGCTTACTTAGCTATTTGTAAGCAACTGCCTTTTTCAAGACAAGTAACAGCTTTAAAAACATAACAAGGCAGTGTCACTGATACAATACCGTATATATCATAAAAATAAAATGTGACAATATATTGAACTTGTGTTAACCACAGACTTTATTCCACAGACTGAATCATTGTCCTGTATGAGACGTCATTCTTATTTCTTTGCATTGTGTCAATTTCCTATGTTTAGCCCCAGGCCTGAGCTTTTTAACTCCTAGAATAAAACATAAAAAAATATCTTGAGCTTCTGTTATCCACAGATCTTATATTTAAAAAAAAAGGATATTTTAGGCCAGATCTTAAAAGGGTCATATGATGCGATTTCAAGTTTTCATATATAGATACGACCCTGAAGTAAAGCAAAGACTAAAGTCTCAAAACCAAGATTCGGCACACCCCCCCCCCTCCCCAAAATGGTGCCCACACTCAAACATGCCCCTACATGTCTACGTCACTATGTTGAAATATTTGCGTAATTCCACCCAAATGTTCAAGCTAAGAATGAAAGAAAGTGTGGTTTCAGTAACTGCAGTTAGTGTTGAAGCAGTCATGTCAGGGAGATGCTGTGTGTATCTAAGCAAAAGCACTTTATTTGGCCTGCTGAAAGTAGATGCATTTGGGAATCTTTAAGATCAATTACAACAGAACAGCAACACATTTTATGAATGACCGTTTCGTGAACCTAGGAGAGGAGGTCATTCTGACTTTGCTATGACAATCTGGCGCTTCTGAATCAGCTACTGTAAGTATGTTTTGTTATTAGTTGAAGTGTTTGCTATTGCCAGTTTAAATGAGTTTTGCATGTCGTATGTGTGTTTGAGCGCACGTGCGAGAGAGATAGAGGCAGACAGGGTCACACAGTGGAGTCAGCTGTCTTAACCGTCCGTGGCTTGTGTATTGCAAACACGTACAAGCTTCATCACTGTGTCTGTCACGCAACTATGTTCCCCTTTTGGGCTTGAACTGATGTTAAAACTAAGGACATTATTAACTGTCTTTTACATTTATGAAGCTTGCGATTATTGAAAAAAGTGTGCTACATTTCTCACGAGTGCTTGTGGTGTTCGGCCAATCACAATGCACTGGGTCAGTTAGCCAATCAGAGCAGACTGCGCTTGTCAGAAGGAGGGACTTAATAGAAAACGAAGCATTTGAGAGAGCCTTCAATAATGTACAGTATTTGAAAAATTATGTGTTTTTTGAACATTAAAGCACCTCAAAATATTACTTTTTTACACCAAATACACAAAATAATGATCAGTTTTAAAAAAAAAAAAGCATCATATGACCCCTTTAAAATAGTACTCTACTGGCACAGTGGAAATGTTGTTGGTAAGATATAATCTCTTATTATTTATAGATTTTGATGAATTCATGAATTTAGGCACACACTCACATGAACACAGACACCTTTTTGATAGAAAGTGTAAAGAATGATTATAGACATTGACCGAGTCGCTTTGATATTCAAATTGTGTTGCCAGTATATACATGAACCGTACTGTGTTTCTTGCAGTTTATCAAAGCCATATAGCAATAGTTTAACAGCGAGGGAGTGAGAAGTGTTTTGCATATTTCATATTACTAACTGAAACACAACACACTTTTAAGTCGGGCTTCTAGCAGACTGCAAATGTGCCACAGTCAACAGTTCTGCACAGAACAGAGCAGTTTGCCAGACTGTCCAAGGTACTTTCCAATTAAATTGCAACAAGCCAACCAAAGGAAATTGAGTTAAAGCAAACTGGGTTATCAGACAGTTATAATGTAACAGCAACATCACTGCTCTGTTTAAAGCTCACAATAAACTTATTACTCACAACATGCATTTGAACTGTTTAGGAATAATCTTCCTCTGCACAGTATACAGATGAATCAGTAAAAGAAATAGTGTTTTTCTCATTGAACAATTATATCAATCCATCCATTGACAAGTAATATTCAGAAGTTCAGCTGATGCTAGAATCACCATGATTCACGAGTGGTAAAAACAGTCATCAAGTGCATGTACTGTTGATGCTATATGGACATATGATATTCACTTTAGCGGTAAATCTATCTGTCTATACACACCCTCAAAATGATGACATCTATTCTAACATCTGTTTATATGAAAAGAGAAAGCATTGTTATCATTCCTTGCAAAATGATGAATTTATTGGCCATTATACAAAATATTTTCTGTGTAAACAAATTGTTGCTTGATGCCACGATTGACCAATCAGAATCAAGTATTCCACAGAACTGTGTATGTAGCTAATCGAGAGAATTCATGCATATTATATTGTTTATCAAATCAAAATGAACCAGTCTGTTCTGTAATGTAGCATGGAGAGATTTGCAAAGATCACTATGCAGCATCTGAGAGAGGCCTGTTCTAGAGAAATAGGATTATAGTAAAGAGCGTGTCCTCAATAACATGCTGTTTTTACAGCCATGCCATATTTGTGTTGCTCCAGCTCAAAGCTGCTTCATTAAAATCCCGTGATTGTTCATCAAGGCTGCCTGGTGGCATTTTTTCACTTTCACCAGCTATTTTTGTCGTAAGTCTCGATAATGACTGTGTGACGAGTTGCATGCTGATGTTTTCACAAATTGAAAGGATTTATCAAAACGATTAATTTTTCTGGGTCATTAGTTCTCTTCTTTGACATGGGTTTAGAATAGATGTGTTTGGTGTGATTGGGGATTTGATTACTTTAATCGGACATGCCCATTTCCTTGATCCATAACTGAATCTATCCTATTTTCTCGTCTTGGGTAAATAGTAGCAAAAGACAAGACAGTTCCTCTCTGTGAACTTTTCTGCTGATCTTTATTGTCACACATTACCTCTCCAAGATAAATCTCAGGTTAGATAAGATTTGGTATTTTATTGTTTAGAGTCGGATTTGACTTTCTGTATGATGACAAAAATAGAGCTATATATAATATTAGTCAATATTTTAGTTTGTCTGTTTTTAAGAAATTAATTATTTTATTTTATTTAGAAAGGATACATTACATTTATCAAAAGTGAGAATAAAGACATTTAGGCCTACAATGTTACACAAAAATATATATCAGCACAACTGTCGATTGATAAAAATAATAAATGTTTCTGGAGCTCCAAATCAGCATATTAGAATGATTTTAGGAAGCTTTGCCACCAGGGGAAAAATATATATATATATTTTTTAAAACAAATACAAATATAAAACAATTATTTTAAATTGTAATTATATTTCGCATAATTATTGTTTCACCAGTTTTTTGTTTGTTTGTTTTTTACAAAATTTTACAGAATTTTGACATCACTCTGCCTGAACACTAACCTGTGCTGAATATAACAGTCATCCGGTTTCAAATGTGAAATGGTGATATTGTACCTACAACTATTTTAAATTTCCATTACAGTAATTCTTCTGCTATGTTTATCTCTTAGGTGAGCGTGCTGACCACGCTGGAGCGGCGCTTCAATCTTCAGAGCGCTGATGTGGGCGTCATCGCCAGCAGCTTTGAGATCGGCAACCTGGTCTTCATTCTCTTCGTTAGTTATTTTGGTGCTAAAGCCCACCGCCCTCGGTTAATTGGCTGTGGAGGCATTGTCATGGCTTTGGGAGCACTGCTGTCTGCGTTACCGGAATTCCTCACCAGTCAGTACACAATCACAGACTCGTGGAGCAAGGATCAGGGGCGAGACGTGTGCTCCAACACCTCGAAAGCTGATGAACCGTGTGGCAGTAAAGCCAACACCAACATGATGTACCTGCTTCTGATTGGAGCCCAGATGCTGCTGGGTATTGGTGCCACACCTGTTCAGCCCCTAGGTGTGTCTTACATAGACGATCATGTGCGGAAGAAGGACTCCTCTCTCTATATAGGTAAGTAAGCATAATTCATGTTCGCTACATGCTTTCTAATCCATTTAGTTTACATAGCCACAGGCATCAGTTGTTTTGAATGAGTGAACTGCAAAAGTGAGAAGTATGTATCTCTCCCAGGGCGTAGTAAGTAAAAAAGTCGATGATTATCAGGGTGATTTATTGTGGTTTCAGGCCTTCCAGTGGCAAGCCAAAAACCACTGATCTATTAAAAGAAAATAAAAAGGTTGAGCTGTTATGTACCAGAAAGCAGTGTGTGCACAAAACTACTGGGGCAATAAGTAAAAAGCATATGCGTGAATGCAAACGTGTTATATTTTATATTGTTTGTGACCACAGCTTTCACAATATAATCAGCAGGTGAGCAGTGCTGGGAGGGTTTTAGACATAATTAGTTGTATTTTGTATGTGTAGGCAAGCAAGGCATGGAAAAAGAGGTGAAAACGCTTCTGTTGGAACATTAGATAGCAAGTTTTGAAGGTTTGCAGCATGTATGTATATATGAGATAAATAAAAATGTGAAAAATAAATGAATATCTATTATTCACATTTTTATTCATCTCATATACACTACCTTTTGGCGGTATATTTTTTTTGGGAAGAAATTAATATTTTTATTTATAAAATTTTTCTAAAGTGGCAGTGACATTTACATTGTTATTAAACAAGTTTCAAATAAATGCTTTTTTATTCATCAGTGAATACTGAAAAAAAAAATAATAAATTCCAGTCTCCGCCGAAATAGGAAGTAGCACAAATTATGTCAACATAAATAAAAATATGAATTTGCATATTTCAAAGATTTTTCAAGGATGTTGCACTGAATATTGGATTAATGGCTGAATTTATGTGGATTAAATAAATGCAATAATTCATATAGTAGTATTTTTTTAAACATTATATTTGCACCCATTAAAGGTCAGGACTTGCATTTCCAGAGAATTATTCTGAAAGGCAATCTTAGATATGAAGACGGAACATGACTTACATTTTTTATATATTATCTTTTTTATTTCATATTTGTCTTCAGTACAAAAAAGATGTGACTATAGCTTACTTGGTTGATATTGCTGTTGTCAGGGTAACAAGAACAAGATGAATTACATGTTCGAAGATAACAAGAAACATATCTTATTCAGGTACGGGCAGCAAGTCTTATCAAAGCACACAGATTTCCATGTCTGAAAGAACGTTGGCCGTGGTTTGTTTCACATGCATGCATCTCGGTGATGAGGAAAAGAAGATAAGTGTCGAAAAGGAAGTGCCTTCAGTCCCATTCAGTTTGATGCTGTGATGCTTTACAGGTTCCACATCCAACAGGCACGAGAGAGTATGTGGAGTTTAAAATCACACGGTTTTAATCGCAATATATGTGATGGCATTAGATACAAAATATCAGATCAAGTGACATTTCTCATAACTATATATAAAGTGTCTTTCTTCTTTATCAACAGTATATTTGTTAGAATTTAAACGTCTGTGCCTGTGCTTGTCTTGCTTTAAAAGTAGATTCAACTTGCTTTGATATTTTGTCATATAATTTGTGTAAAAAAAATACACATTTTGAAGTTTGACATAAGGGTCCACTCCAAAGACATTTCACAGACAATTTGACAGTTTTACACTCTCTTTTAAAGAGAGTATTGAGTATATTTTTCTGTCAGGTTTATTCTCAAATTGTGCAAGATCTCTTCCTTTTCCTGTTCTGCTCTCTTTCTTGCCTCAGCTCATGTTCAAAGTTATTTTACACATGCAACAGCAACAAACCAGCATTTCAGAAAGCTTTTGGGCAAGTGCAGTGCTTGTTTGACAGTGGGCAGTAGGAAATGGACACACACTGATTTGAGTTCCCAAGCTCGGAGGGAGATTTGGAGCTGTGCTTCTCTGATAAGCTGCACAACAGAGTTTGAAGGCAAACAAGCAACGTTTCGTTTTGGTTTGAGAACAATGTTGTATTGTAGTGGAAGCTGCACTCAGCTGATCGTCTAAATCCCCGTGCTGCAGGCATGGCATGTGCTGCATGAATGGGCCAGATTGTTCAGACATCACAAAGTTGTTTTTTTGTTTTTTTACTTATTGCTAATATATTCTCAATTTGCAACACAGCAATATAGCTTGTGTAATTGTTGTTCCTCTCATAGCAACTACTGAGTGCATTTTGCAATGGACAAACGTAGGTTAAATGCTTGCTTCAGATGAGTTAAACGTTATGTGTTATATAAATACACACTGTTGGTCAACATTGTGAGAACTGGACGATTTCAATACATGCTTCTAGTTCATTTTCCAAACTTTAATAATAGACTAGTTTCCTTGTCTATGGTTGTTCAATGGCGTATCTGATCATCTTAGGTAATAAAAATAATAATCTGGTTTATAAATAATTTATAAAAATAGTTTAGGGTCAATACGATTTTTGCTTTGTTATTACAATTTGAATTGTAACAATTTGATCATTTTAATATATTTGAAAACAAAGGTGAAAGTGACGTGACATTCAGCTAAGTATGGTGACCCATACTCAGAATTTGTGCTCTGAATTTAACCCATCCGAAATGCACACACACAGAGCAGTGAACACACACACACACCGTGAACACACACCCGGAGCAGTGGGCAGCCATTTATGCTGCGGCGCCCGGGGAGCAGTTGGGGGTTCAGTGCCTTGCTCAAGGACACCTCAGTCGTGGTATTGACGGCCTGAGATTCGAACCAACAACCCTAGGGTTTGGAGTCAAACTCTCTAACCACTAGGCCACAACTTCCCAAGTTATTTCTGTGATTGCAAAGCTGGATTTTCAGTTCTTTCAACATAATTTCTTATTATCATCAGTGTTAAAAGTTTATGCTGCTTAATAGTTTTGTGGAAATGTAAAAACATTATGTAAAAATGTTTGTAACATTATAAATGTCTTTATATCTACTGCAACCTTTGATCAATTAAATGCATCCTTGCTGAACAAAAGTAATAATTTTCAAAAAATAATAATTTTCAATCATTTTCAAAAAGTTTGGTAGTTTATTTGTTATACTTATATTGTCATTTATATGAAATAAGAGAAAAAAAGATCAGTCAAAACAAAAATATGAATGTAACGATAAAAACTCCTTAATCATCGGGACGAAGGAGGAGGGAACCGGCGGACAATCAACTGAAACTTTAATAATCAAAATAAATACAAAACAGCACATCAGCCCCTCACGGCCGACTGCTGCGCACAAATAAAAAGCAAACGCAACTAAAACCCAGACCTGGTCCTCTCTCGCCCTTCACTGTCGTCGCTTTAGTTTTATATCCTTCCATCTCCTCCGTAGGACTCAAGACCGCTGGGTCGAGCAGGTGTTGCTCATCTCCAATCACTCCACCGGCCTCGCTCCGGTTCCCACGGCTCTCGGCCCCACTCGTCACAATGAATATTTCCTTAGCTCTATTAACGCCATTCTGATCTGATAATGACTAACAGGCAAACCTCATATGGAAAACCATATATAGACATTTTAATAGCTTCGGTTACCCTTTACCTTTAATGAGCTCGGACAGACCACATCATCGTCTCTCTTACTAGCTGTCAGCATCATTGAAAGTGGCTTTCAAGTCACAACCCACACTGTCATTCTTATCTGCACTCCTTTGGTCTGAACGTCACATCGCACTCATGTGTTTCTGTACACCTGTGGACCGTCATTAGTGAAGCTCAAGGTGGGATCTTATTAAAAAACGTAGATTCAGTGCTTTAATGCAAGATCCTCTCAAAGAAGGAATCTTAATGAAAGATGTTGCACACCTTAGCTTTCAGTGTCTCTATTATTAACCATCAAGTACTTGTAAGTGGTAGTCTTTTTCTGCTGAAATCTGAAAATAACACTAAATGGAGCTTTTATCCTCAGGAAAGTGGTTTGAGAATTATGCTAATGTCAGATCATGAGATTATTTCCACTTGTTGGCCAGCAACAGACAACAAATTGCTTCAATAAACAACCCATTATGAAAATGCAACAAGATGCATGCATGGCATTCGGGTGTTTTGGGAATTGGGGCAGTTTGTGTCCAAAACATGTATATTTAAATGTAAGAAAACCTATATCGGAGTGCTTCCTCTGAAGAGGCAAACAACTATTCCAAAATATGATAAGTGTCTGAATAACTTTTTTTTTTAAGTCTCTTGAAAGAAGTCAGTGCCTGCATTACGCTATGATTGAACTATTACACTGTTGATGTGATAAAACCTGCTTCTTGTACTTGCAGTTCTGCATCCGTAAATCCATCTGAATGAATAAATAAAGCTATTGATGTTAAAACTACTAACATCTCACTTAGATATCACCACTTTATATCAGGTCACATTAAACGTTGAAATGACTTGAGAACATGATCTGTTAGGGCTTTTTAGTAAGCAATCAGGTTTGTAATTGCTTTGATCATAAATAGATCAGTTAACAAATAAAATACACATTAAGTATGAAATTTGTTATAGTTATATAGTTATTATTTTGGAATAAATATACAAATTCCCAAAAAGTGATGTGGAATGCACAAGCAGGGTGTGTTGTACTGTAAATGACAGACATGAGTGCTTTTAGAGCAGGCTTCTGGAGGATCTCTGTAGGAGTGGAGACGTAATTTCAGAATGAGACAGGAATGCTAACCAGCCTGCCATGAGGTAGGTCTGAACTGGCCCGGCAGCACAGGCATAGCGCACAGGCGTATGAAAAACAACTCTCACAGGGAGAGTTTGGCTTTTCCTGCTTTCTTACAGTAAGCCTCCCACAAACCGAACTGCGTGCCAAGTGCTTTTCATCAGCAAACGCGCAGATTTAAGCTATTAGGTCACTGTTGGTCCCGCTTCTCATTTTAGCTGTAAAATACATGAAGAAATGGCCTATATGCTGTGTGTTAGAAGCCACCTTTAGTAGAAACAATAGGTCAGAGGTTACATGTAACAACATTTCTGCAACACTGGCTCAACCAGACTTTTACCTTTCGCAATTGCACCTCTATTTTTTTTTTTTTTTTTTCGTAATTGTGACTTGATATCTCGCATTTGCAAGTTTATTTCTTGATTTTTTTTTTTATTTAGATCTCAGCAATATTTTTCAAAGTTATGACTTTATATCTCACAATGTCTATATATCACTCAGTTGCAACTTTATTTCTCGTAATAACGACTTTATATTTATATGTGACTATATCTCACAATTGCAACGTATCTCAAAATGCCACTTAATATCTCAATTGCAACTTTAGTGCTTGCAATTGTGAATTTATATCTCACAATGCTAAATATGCTCAAAACTTAATATCTGACAATTGTGGCATTTTTTTTTTATCTTGCATTCTGACTTAATATCTTGCAATTGAAACTCTTATTTCGTACAATTTTATACATGTTCTCATTTAATATCTTACAAAAAGTGACTATGTGAGTTGCAAACTTTATTTCCCATAATTGTCACTTCATATCTGATTATGTTACTATATATAACGCAATGTGACTTTATGTCAGTTGTGACATAATGTGTATGCTGCTTTACTTTTAAAGCAGAAGTACAGGTGTATGATGATCTTGTTTTTAGTGTCTCAACATTTTTTGACTAAAGCAAACAAATGCAGACAAGGGGCAGGACTCCAAATGGATAGTGTTCCCAAAGCTCTTGTAACCTTTTACAGTCCATTGCTAATTTTGGGTCCTCCCACAGGGGCTTGACTGTAGAAATTCACAGCATACATGCAAGGATCAGAGTTTTGCCATGGCGGTCAGGAATGTTTGAACCCCACCGAACTGGCTCTCCATGCTTTACAAGCTTTCACAGTGTCAGTAACATGATTCCTGGATGTTGACGCAAATGATTGGATTCATGTAGCCCAAAGACAGTGAGGGGACAGCAGCTGTAGACAGAGCTTATGCAAACACATTAGCCTGCTTGTGTTTGAATATCTGGTTTCTAGTAACTGATAAAAATCAGTACATACAAAGAAATTTCCTGGCCATTTATGCAGCAAAGAACTATGAATTCTGAAACTCTGATTTGTAGATAAGAATCACCAAAACATTGAGAAAAATTCTGTATACTAGTGTTTGTGAACACAAAACATTTAGCAGAAAGTATAACATCAACAATAAAAAAACTGCAACATGAAACATGTCAAGTACAGACTGTTGCTAACACAGTGACAGATGTGAAGGCTGTTTGTTTTGTCTCTGGTTAGGCAGTTTTAAGAAGACTTAACCCAGACCTGCTCTGGGTTTTATCACACTACCCAGGCCAAAGAAGATACAGTATGACAGATAAGTGACTGATGGAGGCAATTGAGACCGAGTTCCTACTTTATTCTGCTATAGGTTTAGATGTAGGACCCTGGCAAATGTCTATAAAATAGAAAACACTGGCATTATATTCACAATGTGAACATTTATTAGCATAATGCAATTTGTTGAGGCATGTCTAATTTATGTTAAAGTTTTTATGTGTTTATCATATGTATATAATAAAAATTTGCATATAGGTACACTCAGTAATTTTTTTCTTATTCAAAATATTAAATATTTATTATAGTTAATAGGGCATGCATACAACAGCATTGGAAACTGTTTAAAAAATTAAAAAATCCTATATAAATACTGTTCAGTTTCTTGCACAGGCCGATGGTTTTGTGTCTTTACACATCAATATATTGTCAGAAGCCGCAGGGTTTAATTTGGTTTTGTTTGTGTATGTTTTTTTTGTTTTGTTTTTTTTGTATGCTTTAGCCGTGATTCCCACCCACTTGCATTATGACTGACAGACTGCAACGGTTTGTTTTAAAAATCTCTGTTACTGTTCTACTGAAGAAACAAAGTCACCTGCATCTTGCATGCCCTGGGGGTAAGCAGATAAACATCACATTTTCATTTTTGGCTGAACTATCCCTTTAATCTCATCACTGGTCAATCCTGCTCACCAGTGAGACTAAACAAATCCTAGGTAATAGAAAAGAGCTACTTTCCCTTGCAAATAATCTGTGCTAACCACAGACTTTCATTCAGCTGTGTAGGAAGAAAAGGATACAGCAATTGATTTGAAAGACCATTTTATGTCACATTTTATTGCTATAATAACCACTTAGACCATTTAATTTGCTCTTGATTATAATACTCATTATTATTAAAAGATTATTATTATTATTATTAAATGAATTTTCTTGCAAGACCTAGCAGTCCAAAAAACAACTTGGGAACTTTCAACCACCAAGTTGTATGAATGTGATTGCATAAGGAATTTTTGTGTTGGCTTTTAAACAAATAGTGTCAAGTTACTTTTTTATAATTATATCAAGTTAGTTCACATTAATCACATTAACTATAAAAGTGTTCCACGAATGTATAAAATCCACAAAAATGTCAAAATGCGATTTGTACAATTTCTAAACCGTTTTAGTATTTGTTTTATAAACAAAAAAATATATAAATTAAAATATATATATATTTTGCATAAAAAGTATACCTTTTTTGTTATTTGTTTATTTTGTTTTGTTAAGCTTAAAATGTACTTTAGTTTTGTTTTCATTCTTGAATTGTTTTATTTGTTTGTTTTGTTTTGCTTTTAAAAATGTACTTGCGTACATTTTACTTGAGTTTTATTTGTTTATTTTTTTTTATTTTGATTTGTGTTGGCTCATAACCACATTATTATTCACTAAAATGTTTCTGTTTATCCACGAATATATATATTGTCAGAATATATGTATATGTGCAGTTATTTGTCATAAATACAGCCTACAAAAGGTAATGAGGGAGTAATCGGTTTCTCATCACAAAATAATTTAATTACACTTGTTTAAATATACTTAATCTAATTATACGTATTTTATACATACACTACTGTGCAAAAGTCTTAGTCTTGGGCAGTCTGTTATCAGACTGCTTGTGCATTCAACAATATCACTAGATTATCATTAAAATTAATGGCAAAATGCATGTTTGGAAATGTGATATTTCCAAAAACTGATATTTCCTACTGACATACTAAAGCAAAAGATCTAAAATATCTGGCTTAAAACCCTTTTTTGGGGCTAACATACTAATGTGCCTAAGACTGGACTTTACAAATGACATTGTTGCTAATTTATACAGAATGACCATACAGTCATTCACTGTATCAACTGATTAAAGACAGTGACAGACAGCACTCATTTTAACTAAATATCAGAGTGATTGACAGAGGTTGACGGAGGTTTTGTATTAAATAATGACCCAGATCATGAAATACATTTATTAGCCTCAGAGTAAGGGAAGCTTGGGAAATGAGAGCATCCAAGAATGCTTGGTCAGAGTGCAGCTGTGTCACAGGAGATGATACTTTGTAATTTGGAAATCACTAAAATTTGTCACATTTCAAGCAGGGAAATTCTGAATATCCCACAAGGCCGAGAGAGCTCCAGAAATGGGTAAACTCATCTACAACTGTTGGTTGTCCTCAAGCTGCATCATCTTCCACTTATTCACTAATCCCCATGACCTTAATTAATAACCCGTCACTGACGAAATGTGGGACACAAGTCTCTTGCTCTGCTGATTACAAAGCAGATTTATTTTTGGTGCTGGTGGAAAAAATAAATATTGGGAAGGGGGTGGCATTATAAAATATAAAACATCAGTAGCTTGTCTGATTGTGCATTCTTGCCTTGAAACTATCGGAATGAAATGCTAGTCCATCCTAAGGCACAGCTTTCTCACTGTCTTCCAGGAATGTTGGCACTTCAAATGAGGGATGATTTGATTAGATTAGCCAGTTCTTACAGATTCATGCTGCCCCTGGCATTAGTGTAAATACCTGGACTCATTGACTGAGTGGTTTGTAAGTAGTAGCTCTCTAAACTCTGCGTGTTCAGCACTTTTCATCAATGGTGATTTGAGTTGCAGGATAAGGTTGTCTAATTAAATGGTTGTGGATCAATAATGGTCGGCTAAAATGTTTATTTTTAGTGTTCACTCATATTATTGATTGCAAGGAAACATCCTTCATTTTTCTCTGAACATGCCTAGATGAGTAAAAAAGAAGTATAGGTATTAAATATGCAGAATGGGATTGCACATTAAATACACCTCTGGGCTAATGCACAGCTCAGGTTTCCATCCACAATCCAATATTTATCCACAGTGTACAGTAAGTCAATGGAGAAGTATTTACAGTGATTGAATAAAATCAATACTGGCCATGGATAAAATCTTCCCTTGTCAGGACTAGTGATTGAATGATATATCGGTCACATTGATAAATCAATAATTTGTATTAATTTATTTTTTTGCACTTTGACCTGATTAAATATTCTATATTTTTTTATACATTCTGCTAAAATAATTTAGCAGTCTAAAGTCTCTGTGGCTGAATTAATAGACAAAAAGAAATATTCTGAAATATTATTACAAGCAATTTTCTATTACAATAGAAGAATTCTTTGATGAATATTAAGTTCAAAAGAACAGTTCTTATTCGAATGCTAATTTTAGACCTGAATGTGTCCTTGCTAAATATAATCATTAATTTCTTTAAAAATTCAAACTGAACACCAAACACAAACCGCAAATATTAAACATTTAATTGCATGTTTACTTCTTAGATACATACCTATATTTACACTGTGCAATCATATAATAATTATAATTATTTAATATTGCTAATAACTTAATTACACTGTTATTAATAGCAGAGTGAATATCTATTTTTATCTGTTTCATACTGTACAGTATAATGTTGTGATGCCTAAATTCAGCTGTAACAAAACAACTACTTTTAGTCTTTGTAGTTTTAGTTGATTCAGACAAAATAGTATAGCATTTTAATATAGGTCATTTATTGGTTATCGGTTTAGTTCTAGAATATTTTTGATAGTTATCAGCATACTGTTATGCATGTAAATCAGTTGTTATCATTCAAGTATTATATTTATATATAGCCATTTTATGTGCCACTCTCATCTTTAGCTATCAGCATATCTGCCATTAAAACCCCATATCAGACCACATGAGGCATAATATATCTGCAGTTCATCTTTAGCTCAGTTAATCACAGTCATGTTTGTTTGAAAGATTAGTGCTGAAACTTTCTACCAATACTAAAGTTCACACATAGCAGATCTGGTCTATTTACCACTTCCCTTCTGGATGCAGTACGGTTAGCGCCTAATTACGAAGAGCAGGCATGCTTTGCTCTAAGGGGCTTCTTTATTCAGTGCCCTGGTTCCTCTCTGGATACAGCTTGGAAGTATCTGGAGACCCACTGTTGGCACCATCATACTGATAATTAGGCCAAAGCACCTGCTGAAGAAGGGTGGACCAGCTGTAGTCAATACTGCGGCCCCATCCACCAGTGCAGCTGGAGCTCTTCTCCAGTCGGCCCATTGAGACGCCAGGCATGCTGCTTCTTCAAGGCTGCTGCCTGCATATCTTCTCTCAGGGCTTTTTGTGTTTTTGGCTCTTAGCCCAAGTGAAGCATCTGGCACAGCAGCCAAAGTATGCCAGTTGTGGACATAGCTGTATATCCAAGACATACAGTAGCTGTTGGCCTTCTGTAATTCTTTCATTCCATTTTTTGGTCTTCATCTCACTCTCTGCCCTTGTGGTGCAATGTAAACAGTCAGGAAGGTCTGTTTGCAAACGTACCAGCACTTGTTTTAGAATTTGCTCATATTTTTGTTAATTTCAGACTGCCACAAGCTGTTATTATACAGCCAACTGCTACAAAGAAAGTGCAGTGATGCAGAAGACAGATAAATTTGTCATCAGTTCCCATATACTGCTTTTAGACGAAAGGAAGATTTAGCACAATGTATTGCTTGAAAAATCATCCGATAAGACTAAAGGCCCGTTCACACCAAGAACAATAACTATAAAGATAACTATATTAGCGTCCACACCAGTGGACGATATCGTCTGTTAATTCCAAGCAGATGCTCGTCTATCACTTTAAATTCTCGAGCTCGTTATGGCAGGATTGATTCTGATTGATTCTTATTGTTCATTGGCTGGAAAAAAAAATCGTTTTGAACGTGATTCCAACGTTTCTCTGTGCCTTTATCGTTTTAACTGGTGTGGAGTGGACTCTACCATTCTTTAATAATGAGAACGATTTTTAGAACTATATCCTTATCCTTATTGTTATAGTTATCGTCCTTGATGTGAACAGGCCTTAAGGATTGACTGGGTTGCACGATTAGCAATAAAATAGCTTATTTTATTTGCCTTTTTTTTTTTTTTAGACTTTTTTTTCTTTTTTTTTTTAGGTTTGTTAAGTTTAGTTTCTTTCATTCCATTTAATTTTGTTTCATTTTGTTTGATGGCTCTTAAAAAGTGAAAAAAAAGGGTCACGTGACAGCTTTCTCCAGCTATTTTTGGCCTTCATGAATAAGATTAAATCACATTAAATGGCTTGTGATCACATAATCTTTGAGTACATTTTTTTTTTGAAGGTAGTCAAAGGAAGTGCACAGGTGAAGATTTCTATCATTCTTCAAAACGCAGGTTGGCGCAAAATGCTTAATTATTTTCCAAGTATGTGTACTAAGCTGTTTTGATGAAGACGTTGAAGATTTGGAATACTGGAAAGCCAGGATCAACACACTTTTTCCTGAGGTCGACTGAATAAATATAGCTAATATGAACAGTAGTAGAAGGCAAATCAGTTGGAAGCAGAGAATTAGCGATGCTTTGTGTTTCTTCTTTGGACAATTTAGAATCCAAATAAAATAGCTACATAGTGTTTTTAATAATGTTTTCTTTTTACAGTGATCCATCTTCATGGTATGATAACATTATATCGTAATGTGTTCAAATGTTTCCTACTTATATTTGCAATCAAAACTCCTCCAATGAAACAATGAGGCTGTAATTTAATAAAATAATGTTTTTGTTCATTTTAAATGTTTTCTATGGATACACAGATCACTTGTTGTCCTAACCATATCTCCTGTACATGAAAGACCTCATTTCTCAAGTATAATTACTAGGGGTGTAACGGTTCACAAAATTCACGGTTCGGTTCGATACGATACACTGATGTCACGGTTCGGTTCGGTTCGGTTCGATACGTTTTAGATACAGCAAAATGTAAAAACATCTCAACTTTTCAGAATGCCGCAAGCACACCGCGGGTCATGTGACAAGAACCAACCAATCAGCTTCATCCTTTCCCGTAACAACGTTGAGAGCTCAGCCAAGATGAAGGATCAGCTGATCATAGTTGTATATGGATTGCAATTTTGAAATAAATTCAGTAGCAGAGCTACTGCAAGCGATTTTTAGAGCTGCAAATCCATTTATCCTTCGCTGAAATTTCCGCGTCTCATGGAGAGAGCACGTCATTGTTGCTTAGCAAAGACAGACGCCTCATGAGCGCTTCTGCCCAAGCGCTTTGGAAAGGAGGAGAAAGACGCGCTTAGCGTTTTCCATGCGTTTTTAGGAGCGATATGTGAACGGCCCCTAAGGCGCTCGCTCACTCAGCACGCGCTGAAGGCTCGTTGCAAAATGTCGAATGCATTTAACAGACCAGAAATATAAGATCCTAAAATAACCAACAGGTCTGGTGTTTGGGTTGGATTCCCTGTAAGCTATAGTTTCTAAATGCTGCAGGGATAGTTTGCTGCGTACATGTTTCTCCTTTTTTTTCGTCTTTTCCCAGATAGTACTGACGCATATATCCCAGATATTTCCGCTGGTGTTTTTTTTTTTTTTTTTTGTATTCCCGCTGGTGTACCCTGTCATGTTGCAGATGCGACATACCGTTGTTTTTTTATCCACCACTCTCTTGCCATCACCATTATAGCTTAAAGGGAATCCAAAGTGCACCCAAACACCAGACCTGTTGGTTATTGGAGGATCTTCTCATTTCTAGTCTGTTAAACGCATTGGCTATTTTGCAACGAGCCTTCAGCGCGTACTGAGTGAGCGAGCGCCTGCTGAGTAGCCTAACATAAACATATAAGATGGTGTTTTTTTCTTCTTCGGGAGTGTCAGGGGCGTTGCCTGTTACGTTGTTTGGGTTATTGGGCTACCTTGTTGAACGCATATCATTATATTTCTCTCTCTCTTTTTTTTTTTTTTTTTTCAAATATAATTAAATACTCCAACGAACCGTTCGGTATACATAATGCGTACCGCGTACCGAACCGAAAGCGTCGTACCGAACGGTTCAATACGAATACGCGTATCGTTACACCCCTAATAATTACTGTTACTATTATATGCTTGCTTGCGGTGATATAGACGCTGTGCTATTTGTTGCAGTTTCAGGCTATGGCTACTTATATACCCTACCAAAGCATTAGTCAATAAGTCTTAAACTGCATGAATATTAGATAAAGAGCAGTATACCTAAGTGCATATAAGTGTCATATGTTGTAATGTAAATTTTGTACTTGGCTCCTGCTGTCACTCTCTTTGGCTTTGTCATGATGATTATTTAGGTCAGTAGGGTGGAGAACAGAAACACTATCAATTTAATGAGAACAAGTTAATTAGCATATGATCCTTGATAACCCTCACAAATGTTCCAAAAAGACACTTGCTCCAAGCGCCTTATACTGCCTCATAGCTTTGATTGGTTCTGAGTCATATATATATATATATATATATATATATATATATATATATATATATATATATATATATATATATATATATATATATATATATATATATATATATATATATATATAGTTCACTACCATTCTACCAAGATTGCAAGGCTGCATCCATTTGAACCAAGGCTGAATCTATTTGATCAAATATTAAATAAAAACAGAAACACTGTGAAATATTATATTATATTTATATTTGTATATATTTTTAAATTGAATTTATTCCTATGATAGCACAGCTGCATTTTCAGCATCATTACTCCAGTCTTCAGTGTCAACAATAATTCAAATATGCTTATTAGCTGCTCAAGAAACATTTCTTATTATTAAAAAAATTATAATTGTTGATGAACATAAAGTATAAATAAAAAAATAAGAGCATTTATTTTAATATAAATCGTTTGCAGCATTATTAATATGTGTACAGTCACTTTAAATCAGTTCTTTCAAATAAAAAAATAAAAACTTGAATAATACATTTTATTTTTATTGTATTTGCCAGTCTTAAACATATTCACCACAGTGTCATTTTTGCCACATGTCAAATGACGAAGTATGTTTAATGTCATTCTGTGATTGCATTTGACTTTTTCACGTCATCTAAATTACGGGATGATTGGAAAAGAAATGATGGAACAAACGATCTCAAATTATATTCATCTTATTTTTCCTGTGTCGTCTTCACACTAGTGTTGGGCTATAAGGTCATTTTTCAAATCGTCATATCGTCAGAATGAAAATCAATAGTAGATTTAATTTAAAGTCCAACAGTTTAACACTAATATTGTACATAAATGAACATATTAAATAAAAAGTATTCAAAACAGGTAAGTTCATATATTTGGAGTAAATCTGAACTGAACTGAAGCATCAGTCATACAGCGCTCCGACGCACCGCCGACGGAAACAAGAATGAGATGCATTCTAACATAACTGTGGCATTAAACTCAGTTAGTTAGGGCTCGTTTAAAATATTGCACATATATAGACCATTCAGATTACTTGTTAAAGTGCAATGAAATACCTTCTATCTGCAGACGATGTATGTCTGTTTGTGGATGGAGACTCATTCACCGGCTACAGGCTTTCATCCTTATTTGCTGAAGTGAAATAGCTGGGCAGTTTGATAGCAGAATTATAATAGACCGCCTAATAAAAATCATTATCAATATTATTATTATTTTATACATTAATAGGAGAATGAGCCTAATATCGTCTTGACAGAGGCATCTGTTATCGTCGATATCTCAGACTATCGTCAATACACGATATTATCGTTTATCGGAACAACTCTACTTCACACATCACATCTCATTTGCTCAAGTTTTACAGTTAAAGTGTGAACTTCATTTGTTTTTTAAAAAAAGAAAAAGTTTAAACCTGTTGACAATTTAGAAAGATAAAAAAAATATAAATATAAAGTATAAATAAAACAATAGTAAAAAATAAGAACATTTATTTTAATAGAATTATTTTGCAGCATTATAAATGTGTGTACAGTGACTTTTAATCAATTTAATGCATTACAGTTGTAGAGTAAAAATTAACCTTTTGTCATAAATGTCCCTGAAGTTGAGGAAACGCCCACAAATAGTTTTCTGACACTTGTCTATGAAGACACTGGAGCATTAATATCTTGTTATTCTAAGTACAGATTATATTACAGTGCCCTAACATTATATTGTTTGTGAGCAGTCTGTAATTATATCATTAAAGGTAGGCAATTTCAGAAAGGCTAGCAATGGCAAATTAGCTTTGAAAGCAAGATCCCCACCACCACCTCCCTGCATAATCACTCTGCAAAGCCACACCTCCTCTTCTGGCTCTTCACATGCTCAGGTGTGTCTGCTCTCCTGCAATGTGTTGCTAGCAATGTGTATCTCTTGGAAACAAGTTAAGAGAACAAATCTGTAGGAGTCCACAGATGCTGTCACAGTGACTGCTTATTAAAATCAAATAAAAAGTGACCTGAAGGAAGTCATTCAGTGACCCTTCACAAGCTCTATGATGGTCCATAAACTCAGATCCCCCTGCAGAGAATACATTTTCTTTCCTTTTTGTTTGAATGCCAACATTCATTCCTCGCTTTCACTTTGATAATATGAGATATGTCGCTCAAATGCTGACGAGCAGTAGACAGGTTCACCTCAGCTACTGTTTGTTCCAGATCCAAGTTTTGAAGCAATGACCTCATGTCACAAGCTATAGTTGCATAATCATATAATCACAATCATTATTATCATCCGTATTCATTTGCATTTTTATATACAGGTGGCTAACTTATAGATTTAAGCATAAAACAGCCTAAAATAGATTGAGAATATGTGCGTCAAGCAGTTTGTGAATTATATAATCTGAGAGATTGTTTATGCCCTTTTTTCGCCTCATGTTCCAGATGCCAGACTGAGTAATGTTCCTTGAGAAAATTCCTCCCATGCCCTGGGAAAACCAAACAGTCCTAAAACTACTTGGACAGAAATCAAAAGCCTCCTGGCCTCTCGACGTCCCTACATCAGAAAGGTTGTGTGTCTGTGTGCATTTGTGTGTGCATAATGCACCATAGGGAAAGCACATATTTGCATTGGTTTCACCTTAAAATTATTTGTTTGCACTGGGTTGCTGGGTTGATTTGACCAGTTTCGCTATGACACAACTGTGGCTCCATTGCATGAAAGATTTGATTTATTTAGGCATATAGGATTAGGTTTTTGGCATTTGAAGTAGAAATATTTTTAAAAGTATGTCTAGTACAGTTTTGGTTTAGTCAAAACACAGCGTCAACATCGGAGCTTGGATTCAGAGTGACAGGCCTCTGGTCAGCGGCGTGTAGCATTAGTCTGTGAGTGACAGACAGTTTGATGCATTTAAACAGCAGGGGAGAAATGAAGAGAAGGGACACATATATTTATGATCAGGACTTCAAATCACAATATCATATCAAAATTGTAAATAAATTGTAATTGAAGTGAATGGGAATTTGAGTCATTTTTAATTCACAATCAAATATAAATGTGATTTATTAGACTTGACAGCTTATAATTACTGATAGCAAACCTGATGTGACACGTCCGCCATGTTTGGTTTGAGAGATACTGCAAAGGAAGGTTTTTCTTTTTTTTTTTTTTTTCATAACATGCATATTGATTATTCATTGCACAGAGCTATTCTATGAGTTTTTACTAATTATTTTAAATATAGTGTACAAGTCATATGGCTAAATGTATTGTCTTAATTTTCTTCCTAATTAATCAATTAATTAATTAATTAAATTAATTGATGCTCAGCAGCATCTGTCCCCATTCCCCTTCTTTATATTGAAATAAGTGTCCGGAATATTTTTCTGTATGTTACACGGCATTCAGCAATATTTTTTCTGATATTTGTTACTCATTGCAGTGTCCACCCCCATTCATCTTCTTTATATGGAAATTAATGGCGATGACATTCTTTGATTTTTTTCACCATTATGTATCTCATACAGGTTTGGAACAATATATTTTCTCATTTTTGGCTGAACTGTTCCTTTAAGAATATAGAGATGTCTCAGACCTGGATACACTGAACTTAGATTTCTATACTGTAGATATATGATGCATGTGCCCTCGTCTGTCTTACTTAATAGTGGCTGTCTTAAAATATCTTACCAAGATTTATCACTGTTGATTCATGACTCAAGAACTTTAAAAAATATAATCATGGTGTTCATGTTTGATAATTATTGAATCTCTTTGTAGCATGTGTCTAACTGGTTGAGCTCTCGAAACTCGAAACTCTCGATCTTTCCTACGGAAAATGAAAGTAATGCACATTCGAATTCTGAAACAGGAATGGAGGAACAGAAAGTGAAAATTTCAGTCTGACAGCATGATTAAGTCCCTGACCTGACTTTATGTTTGGATAATTCTTGCATTCCTTCACTGTGTGAATATTTGTGTTTCTTGCAATCATTTTACACCTCATTAAAGTCCACTGCCGTATGCTTTTAATGCAACACTGACAGAAAAAAAATGCTATTTTAGTTCTTATACACTTGCTAAATTAATTTTTAACATAACTTTTTTTCCAGGGTTAATTAGAACACATTAAATGCGTTCTAAGTTGACAGTTTGCTTAGGATTTAATGCTTTTATAAAGATCCTTTCTTGAAGGGTTGTCCGAGTTCATGATCATAGACACTTAGCTGATTCATGTGTAATTCTCAGTAAATGTCATTCTTTTCTGTCCTCTAAAAGGAAATTTCAGGCAATAAAAGGCTGCAGCATTATACCATTATGTCTAGGCTGTGCTGAAAGTGGTTGTTAAAATGTGCCAGTGGAATAGGCCACACATAAATGTTTTTTCCTTGGTACCCAAACAAGGCTTCCTGGAAGAAAGACCAGTTTCAAATGTATTTAAGTGAATCATGGACCTTACCCAGCATGCCATTTTAATGCCCACTCTTTGCTTTAATGATGATTTAAGTCGTAAAGTTAAAAATGCTCACCACCGAATTTGTACTGTGCAGAAAATTGGACATAATTACTGCACGTTGATAATTAGAGGAAAGGATGTAGGAAGTAGCCCATTCCTCCAGTGACTAAAGGCCCAGTTTTGTGTTCATGAAATTCAGGAGGTTTTCATTAATCCTATTTATGTTACACATCCCCATGAGAAATAAAAACGAAAGGACACTCAGGACAGACACGGGTTTGGAGAAGCAGCAGAAAGACAGACAGGGAATAAAGAATGAACGATTCTATGTATTTCTTTGCATTTATTTGAATCATCAGATTATCTCCAATTAGATTACAAGCCAAAATCGCTTAAGGACGTCAGTTTTGATTTTCTTAGCAAAACCAGCCCACCAGATTTAGATCAAGCATGACGTTTGTTTAACAAGAAGCGATGCTTATCAATTTCATGGAACCTGCCATTTTGTTTTATATAGAAAGAAACTGCATTCTGAAGAAGTTGATGGCATTTTTTCTGTTCTCACTGTGGTAGGGTCCTTAGCCCAAACAGCTCTCACAATACTCTAAAGGTGATTGCAAGATTTCTGTTGCCTTTTGAGGTTTCCTGTGCGGGTTGTCAGTTCTCAAACTGCGAGCATGGATGCAAACATACACATGCAGTCTCTAAGGCAACACACAGTAAAAACACCACAGTGTCTTTCACTGGCCCGCACAACAGTTGGGATGGAAACTCTGTAGCTGTTTCTGGTGAATCCAACACCATGCTTTTACTGGTGTGTTTTCCCGCCCAGATCGCCGTGAAACCTGTAGACTGTGAGACTTTGCAATGCAAAAAAACAAAACAATTGTACTTCATAAAATAAAAAGTATAAAACATTTCTATACTAAGATACATTATACATTATATACATATATATATATATTTCTTATTTCTATCAGCATTTCTTATCAGTGCTGGTAAAAAGTTTTATAGAAACATTGATAGATTTTTTTTTCAGGACTCTTGGATGAATAGAAAATTCAAAAGAACAAAATTTATTTAAAATAGAAATCTTTTGTAACATCCAAAAATGTCTTTACTGTCACTTTACTTTTGATCAATTTAATGCACTCTTGCGAAATATTATATACATTTTTTTATAAAAATCTAAATGACTCCAAACTTCACATAAAAATAGAAAAATGTCTTTACTGTCACTTTAGATCATTTTTGATCATGGATTTTGAACTTGCTTTCCATAAAACATTTCAGTTTTATTTTTTTTTTTTTTTTGGTATATGTATATTGTTTCAGTTAAAAAAAAAACATGTTATATAAAATAAATAACAATTTGTCCATAAACGGCTTATGCAGCCTTACCCCCTCTAACTTTCCGTGAGTGGTCATTTCTATCAAACCTGAAGGAGTAGATTTTACAGCAACCTGTTCCTATTTGATTCATGGGAAACACGAAGATGTTCTGTAAACTGAGAGTAGACTTGTGGTTGCGGTTTCTAACGGGACACGCGGTTTGCAGTGTGTACGTGAGCATGTGTGAGTACACTCCCTCAGATGCCCAGAAGCTCAGGAAACAGACCTCACAAACAAGATTTCATACACCCATTTAAACTCCCGCTTTGATCTGAGGCATTGTAATGTAGGGACTGCTGAAAGTGACTCATTTTTTTTCCAAACAGACTCAATAATTGGCTGCTGGAGGATAGTGAGCCACATCTGTTGTGCTTGTGCCTTATGAGTGGTTCAAGTATCGGTCTGGCTCGGTGTAGTGTGAGGTCTCTTCCTCTGGGGTTACTAACCTTGTGGCTTCAGCTCCATCCATCTGATGCTGAAATGCAGCGCCAGTACTCAGATATGACGTGTCTCTGTATTTGGGTTTGATTAAAGCATGCATGCCCTTCTGAGTGTAGAGACTGAGAATTGTCTCGAAATCAGACGCAGTAAGCAGTACTTGAGGAGTTCCAGCTAACTGATCAAAGGTTGCAGTCTAGCAGGTCACTGCAGCTTTTGTTTCAACATCGAGATCAAAGCCATGTTTCTCAGAAGGTGAAGAGTCTGGTTTTCAGTGGGTTGGGTTTGTAGTCCAGTGTAATATTCTTGTTACAGTTTACATGGTTCACACAGTTGTAATATTTATAATTGTTATATTGTTGATGATTTATTTTTTATAATTAATTTTAATATTTGATCTAAAAAAAAACATGGATTTTTAGGTCAAATGATTATTTAGTTTATCTTTTAATTAGGGCTTTGAATCAATAAAAATTCATCCGTTTGCACAGTTCCTGGTTAAAATATTTATAATTACTATATACCAATAATTTATTTGCATTTATTTTTTATAATTTATTTTAATATTTGGCCTGAAAATTTAGATTTTTTTTTTGCTTAAATTATTGTCTGGTTTATCTTTTAATTATGGCTATGAATCGATAAAAATGAAAGTGATGAGTTGCATCTAATATTAAAATTAACAATACATATTTTTAATCCCCAAATGAATGTAGAATAAATATAAAGGATTTTTTTTAATATGTCATTATTTTTAATGGCAAAAAACTATAACTATAACTTTTATAGTTTATAACTTTTACTATTGCCGTTCAGTGTTATATCTGAAAGTCATCAAGTTGATTAATAATAATAATAATAACAATAATAATCTACGGTAGTCTAGCCTATAATCTAGTCTAAACTGAAAATATTAGAGTAATTAAGAAATAATAATAATGACAATTAGAGTAGTATCTTAAATACATTTATGAAATTCACCATGTAAACTCATTAGAATTTATTTAATTTTCATGCTACAAGTAAATAGGTCAATGAGTAATTTACACAGTTGGATTGCATATTTCATATTGGTTTTCCATTATTTTTGTACTGTCAGTTATTGTCATTGCCTCCATGCACGTGCCACTCCTCATGTGCATATTAATATTATCATTATTAAAAACAATATGAAATAATTATACTAAGCATATTATGTTTTTAAATAATAAAACATAAATATTTATTTCATTTATTTCATTTTTATATATATATATATATATATATATATATATATATATATATATATATATATATATATATATAAATGCATGATTTTACTCCCAAACTCCCTGAAATATTAGGAGATCTGTATTGAGGACATAAAAGGATGTCAAACTCAACACCTGTCAGTAACAGACTGGACATTTGTGCTTTCAGCCTGCTGTAACGCATCATAAATTACAACTAAATCTGAGTGTCAGACTTGCTACGGTCAAATCACAGATCTGCAACACACATTTGGCACAATCACTGGAGACTTGAATCTTTTTCTTAACTGAATAATCATGGAGGGAACATTTCAGAAGGGAAGTTTCTGATAGCACAGGCACACATTGTTTAATGAAACAATATTGTGTGTGGTTTAATAAGAGAACGGCAGAGGACTAGGAAAGCTGATGAGAGTGCCTGGATAAAGGCTTGATAATCTCAGAAGCTGCATGTGACCCACAGGGCTATTGCTGGGCTGCTGTCACACTTTTTGACAGCATATTAATAGGGATTTGTGCCCCAGATGTCTCCCGCTTCTGATAGGTGCCAGCACAGCATCGTCTGTTCGGAGCTCTGCCACTCCATTCCGCTCAAAAGCAAATCCCTTTTTTTCTTGCTTTGTGTGCAAACCTGTCAAGAAGTGGGGAATTACTCTGACTATGTGAAATTTAGTTCTCATCCTCCACTTGGAATATGTGTTCAGACAGCTAGTGCTCATAGTTTGGGAAGGTCGTGTGTTTGAATGCTCCTCATTACTGTATTTTTAGTATTACTACATAGTATTAATTGCTTTGTTTTTAATACACTACAATTCATCTTGGAACATGTAATGTCAAATATCAGCATATGCAGTTAATGGATTCATAAAGCAATGGCATCCAGGAATAACAGTGTTTCTGTAGACATCTGTTGCCCTTTGCTTGTTTAAATTATTGTGTTATATGCGAAAATATGGGAAAAGGATGAAAGTTTCTCATAGAATAATGTTCCTGATGTATTTCTGGTGTCAAATCTGTCTTCTTTAGAAGATACTTTTTCTTGGGTTGAGTGTGCCACCTTGTGGCTTGAAAAATTAAAACGATCCCTGCTGTTGAAATATTGTGAAAAATTGATTACTGTAAATATTACAAACTTAATTAGATAATATTTACTTTTAATATATATATATGTATGTATGTATGTATGTATATATATATATATATATATATATATACACACACACATATCCTAATAGCCTTTTATTATAAAATGTCATTTCAATGATAATATTAGACAATATTTTATTTGTATTACTAAATATATATTACTTGTGAAAATTTGATTAGCGTTCTTTTATATTATAAACTTGATTCAAAAAATATTCATGTTGTGTTATAAAACGTCATTTTAATAATAATACCATACAAATACAATTTTATTTTATTTTAGATAATATTCATTGTAAAATTACATACAAATATAACAAACGTTGGATCTTACTTTACTTACTGTTGTGTAATAGTAAAATGAACATATTATATGAATGTATATTTTTGTTATTGTATTTCAGGTATACTCTTTTCCACACTGGTGTTTGGACCTGCTTGTGGTTTCATCTTGGGATCTGTCTGTACCAACTTTTATGTGGACGCTTTGTTCATCGACACGAGTGAGTTTCAGTTCATCCTCTGTGTCTCCAAATACAACACAAACACACGTTTAGAACAGACCGGAGAACGGCTGCAAGGCAGTTTGTTTCCTACCAACACAGCTCTTGCATCTACTGAATAATTACATATTCTGTCTGAGTGTCATAATCAATAATCAGCAAGAGAAACAACTGAAAAAAAGAAAAGGACAAAAACTGTCACACTTGGGATGCTCATTCCTTGTTGCGAAACCATTCTGCTGTCAAAAGTAAATGGTCATCCCTTTTTATTCAAGCATTTTGTTCATTTCAGCTACATCTATTCCAGCAATAAAATTTCTTTAGATAAACATTTTTAGTAGCATGAGACTTAGCGTAGCTCAGTAACAGCTCAATGTTTTTTTTTATTTTTATGTCAGATCATGTCTGTGAATTGCATCATGTAATTTGAAGTCGATCTTCTCAAACGTCTGCATATGTGAGAGATTAATCTTTCTGCTACACGTTATTTACGTATTTACAATCCCGTATTTGCTTCCCTCAGCTAAGTTGGACCTCACTCCTGATGACCCCCGCTGGATCGGTGCGTGGTGGGGAGGCTTTCTCCTCTGCAGCGTCTTACTCTTCATCTCGTCCCTCTTCATGTTCGGGTTCCCCCAGTCTCTGCCCGGCAAGGAGGTGGAGGGAGGTCTTGAGAGCGAACAGGCCATGCTGCCCTCGTCTTTACCCCAGGATCCTGAGAAATCCAAGCCAAGCAATGGAGTCCTGCAGAACTGCCAGCCCAGCGGCAACAGCCTGTCCTGCTGCCAGCAGATCCGAGGTCTGGCTCGTATAACTATACACAGTTACACTAAACGCTTCCTTTTCACGGAATCTCTGACCTCCAAATTCACTGTGTGATGTTCAGTGCACTCGAATTGAGATTAGTCTGCTTTAGCTGAACACGGTTACGGCTTGTCTTTTAAAGAGTAAAAAGAAAAGCTAGACACAATGACCTGATGTGGGTCTTTTTCTTGATTAACGTGTAGGTTAACTCGAAGGGTTGGTCTGTTTAAACTGTACCGGACATCTTCCTCTAATGACACATCTAATTATACTTAATGATACACTGAGAAGGCAATTAGACAATTAGAGTTAAGTTGTAGTTATTAGCAGGCCCACACATAATCTACTCCCAGAGGAGTTTGTAGAAAGCTCAGCAGATTTCTACAGAACATCTACACATTCCAATCCTCTTGTGTTTCAGCATTTAAAAAAAAAAAGACTTAACATGCAGAGTAAAATGCAAAAAAAATGCATGCGTTTCCATTTGGGTCTGCTTATTAGAGTCAAAGCTTTAAATATGATTCCAGCCAGACGTGAAGCGCCATGGCTTTTTGCATGCTAACTGTCACTCTCCCGGTTCATACTGCCGTCCTCGTTTATCGTCTGTGTAGAGTAATAGAGTAATTGTCATGCTGGCATTGTGCTATACTTGTAAGGCTCTCATTTTGCACAACAGCCTCCATCAATCATGTAAGATCTGATTCCATGCTAGCTAGCGTGATGCATTACTAGCAAAGAAGCCATGGCGGCGCAAGCTAAAGGCAAACCCTGCACAGCAATAATGCAGGCAGCTGTTTTGGTTTTGCAATCTGGTATAAACGCAGGCTCAGTCGTGATGTTTCAGGCACATCCGTCAAATATATCAGAATGATGGCTCCTCAGAATGTATCCGCAGCTCTGCAGCACTTTAGAAAAGAAACAGGAAATTAGGGGGTGAATAAATCATAATTCATCCGTTTCTTCATTCAAGTCTTAACAAACGTCAGTCTTAACTTTTATTGAATACTGTAGACCAGACTAGAATGTCATTACTCTGTATTTTGGGCTCACTCACTAAACTCACTCTCTCTTCCACTCTCCCTGTCTCTCCACTCTATCGCTTCCTTTTTCACTCCAGTTATTCCCAAGGTGACCAAGCACCTGCTGTCAAACCCAGTGTTCACGTGTATTGTGTTAGCTGCCTGTATGGAGATTGCTGTTGTCGCTGGCTTTGCTGCCTTCCTGGGCAAATATCTGGAGCAGCAGTTCAGCCTCACCACCAGCTCTGCTAACCAGCTGTTGGGTGTGTATGAAACATGTATCGTAGGCAAACACAAGTACACAGACGCATTCAGCTCCAAAAGACTGTCAAAATGCATCTTTTTGTCCTGTTCTTTTTCATTGCAGATTTTTAGCAGAATTTTTTTGTGTGTGTGTTTGTTTTACATTTTTCTCTTGTAATTATTTTATTGCAATTGCAATTAATTTTTTGAATTTTTTTCTAATACAATTTTTTTTTGCAATTCTTTGTCTAATAGTTTTCAGTGCAAATTATTAGCAAAACAAATGTCTGTTTCCTATTTTTATTTTATTATTTAATTTTCATTTAATTTAAGTATTTTTTTTCTCTAATACAATTTTTTATGAAAAATATTTTTAGTATTGTATACTAATTTAAAATAACATTTTTCTTTCAATAGCATTTTTCTTGAAAAAAAAATTTAACATTATTTCTATAATTTTTTTAATAGTTTCATTGAAAAAAAATTGCAGATTTCCCTCTATTTTTCCCTCTATTTTTTTATTATTATTATTTTTACTAATTTAATGAAAAACTTTTTTTTCAGAATCATCACAGAAGGTGTGTCTAATGTGAAGAGAGAGAGAGGGAGGGAGGGAGAGAGAGAGAGAGGGGGAGAGAGGGGGAGAGAGAGTGAGGGAGAGAGAGTGAGGGAAAGAGAGAGAGAGAGAGAGAGAGAGTTTTTTTCCATTGCAAATTATGCATTTTTCCATTACAATTTTTTTTGTGAAATAAATTTGTATTCCCAGATTTTCAAGACTTTCTCAGACTTTTGGAACTTACTTTATCTTAACATGTTTATCTTTGACTCTTACCCAATAAACCTGAAATTGCACAACATATAATTTATAGTTATAACATTTGCATTTATTTATTTAGCAAAAGCTTTCATCCATAGCGACTTACAAATGAGGAACACAACAAAGGCAATTTCTCAACATCTGAAGTGCCGCAATACAAAGAACAGCACAGAGATAAAAGGTTATACACAGCAAAGGTTTATTTTACATAACACATTATTCTGTGGCTCTTCTCTTCGTAAACAGGGATGACGGCCATCCCGTGCGCCTGTCTGGGCATTTTCCTGGGAGGTTTGCTGGTGAAGAAGCTGAACCTGTCTGCTCTGGGAGCGATTCGGATGGCCATGCTGGTCAATCTGATCTCCACGGCCTGTTACGTGTCCTTCCTCTTCCTGGGCTGTGACACAGGACCTGTCGCTGGGGTGACCGTCGGCTATAGCAACAAGTACGGGCGGCTCAGCTGCTTTCTTCTCCTCACAGCCTTGTTATTTTTTGTGCCATTTATAATGTCTGCAGAGAGTGTAGAGGATGACAAGTCTACATGCTGATACCTGTTTTAGTATAGTATGTATGGATGTCAGGTTCAGTATTTTATAGATTTTTCTGTTTTTAATACAGTAATACAACATTGGGTTTTATTACTGTATTTGGAACCTGACATCCATACATATTTTCCAGGCCCACACGGAATCTTTGTTTTTGGTCTGCACAGTTAGTGGTGTGGATTGTGATTGATTTAGTGACTTGAATGCTTTAAATCTGTTCATTCGTTTATCCTTTCTGCTGTTTTCGTCGTTACACCAGTAGGTGGCAAAAATTTGTGTATTTTCCGTTTTTATTTTTTTCTAGGCAAGGCAGGTTTATTTATATAGCACATTTCATACACAATGGTAATTCGACTTGCTTTACATAAAATAAAGTAAAATATTCATGAAGAAAAAAAAAAAAAGAAAAAAAAAGCAATTTTAAAACTTGTTAATCTGTTAATATTTATAATTTTTATATCTATTTTTTTATTTTGTAATCGAACTAAAAAGCAGAACATTTCCCCCCTATTTTTTTGTAATTTTTCCTATTTAATTTATTTAATTAATAGATTTTGCTTCCTTCTATTTAATTCAACACTATTTATTTATTTGAATTATTATTAGCAGAACAACTTATGAAAACAGTTTAGTAAATTGGATTTTGAATCCCTGATTTTTATATATATATAAAAAAATGTTTACACGTTCATAATTCTTCTCTGATTGACAAAATAAACAAACTTACACATTTCGTTCATTTAGTTAATTCATGAACAAGACGTCAGTTCTTCTCCATTTAGTTCAGGCTCAAAACAGAGACTCATTCAGTATTTGTTCACTATTTCTGTGTATACCATCCCAAGCTGTTGGTTTTTTTTCCCCAAAATGAGACCAATTCTATTCCCAAAAGTCAAACAATTCCATCTGGGCCTGCTAATATAAAAGCTGTTAAACAGAGGTTTGTGATCAAATCAGGTTAATATATCAAATGCAACACAAAGGAACTGGCTTCAAACAGGTGAATGTGTCTGTGGTTTTTTTTTGTATATAGGACACTGCAAGTAGGCCAGAGGCCGGAAGACCCCTGCATGAGTCACTGTAACTGCTTCACTTCGTCTGTTCGCCCCGTTTGTGGCTCCAATGATGTGACCTACTTGTCCTCCTGTTTCGCTGGCTGCACCAGAGCCGTAAGTACCGGACTCCCACCTCCTCTCTCTCAGGTCATTACCCATCTCATTTACACAACAACGTTTGCCTCTCGCTCTTTCTTTCCTATTTGCTGTCGAATACTCTTTGTTTCTCGGTTTTCTCGCTCTACCGCTCAGTTTCTGTACAGCACATGTCCAGTGTGGGTCATTAGAAGCAAAGCTTACATCGCTCATCAGAAATACAGTATGTCGGAAAGGACACAGGGCTCTGCCTGCCAGGCATCTTAATGGCCACTGCAATATGGGCTTCTGCACTTATTACCATACAAAGCGAATGGTCCAAACTGGAATAGATGAATCCAAGACAACAGTCACCACCATTATCGTAATTGAACACTGGCTCACGACATGAATATACCCACTGGTGGGTTTAATGAGCCTGTTCTTGCCAGAGATCGTGGGCGCATCAGTTCTCTGTAGATAAAATTGACAATAGCACATTTAGACAGCTAATAATGACTCATTTCATTTACACCAGCCCACTAAACCCTCAATTAATATTTAATTTTTTTTAAATAAATCTTTGTTTTAATTTAATGTTCAATGGTGGCATATACTGAATGATTTAAAGTAGATTAATATTACTGTAATATTTGCATACATCTAAAGGCAAAATTATTACTGTTACACTGTATGAGGAGAATATAAATGACATAAAAATGACATAAAGGTATTTGCTGGCTGTGTAGTAATTATGATGGCTTTTACTTTCAGAACAGGACAGGATGTGTGTGTATCTCAGGATACAATGACACGGCTGTGTCAGGCAAGTGCCCGCGTCCCGGCTGCCAGGAGGCCTTCCTCATCTTCCTGTGTGTGATCTGTGCCTGCAGTATGATCGGAGCCATGGCCCAGACGCCCTCCGTCATCATCCTCATCAGGTGACTGGACTTTCACTTATTACACACTAAACTTAAGTGAGAGTAAAAAAACAGAGCTCTGGTGTTATGGCCCGTACAAACCAAGAGCGATAACTGTAAACAGAACTATAATGATAACCATAACCATGATGGCGTTGTTTATTATAAGCATGCAAAGCAGTTTTGTCATCTGCAGCTTTAGATGCTCAAGCTTTTTAATGCAGAAATAATTCTGTCTGTCAGTGTTTTTATTGTCCATCAGCTGGAAAAATCTATCTATCTATCTATCTATCTATCTATCTATCTATCTATCTATCTATCATCTGTGAGTTAGAATTAGTATACTGTAGTGTATGCTCACAAAGTCATATTTGATAAAAAATGCAGTAAAAACTGTAATAATTTGCAGTATTATTCCTATTTAAAATAACAGTTTAATGTTTTAAAATATTAAAAAATCTAAGTTATTCCCCTACTCTTCAAACATTTCTTATAATTATCAATGTTGAAAACAGTGTGCTGCTTAATATTTTTGTTGATATATGTTTTCAGTATTCTTTGATGAATCGAAAGTTCAAAAGAACAGCATTTATTTAAAACAGAAAACTTTTTTTTTTTTTTTTTTTTTACATTTTTATGTCTTTCCTTTCACTTTGAATCAATTTACAGTTTTTCTCAGTCGCTTTGGTGCATTTGTCAAATCAGAAATGAAATTCTCAAAACTACTTGTACAACCTCCACATCATCTAGTCATTTATACACATCACAAAACCAGTTTCTCATTCTTTTGAACAAGTTGTGATTGCTTTTGTTTGTATACATTCATGCACATTTATCTGCAGTTTCCTACCTTATCAGTTGCTAATGTCATGTTGATCAAAGTGTATTATATTAATTGTATTAATAGTTTTCTGTGCAATAGTCTTACTCCTCAAAACATCTAGTCTTTAGTTCATCGTATAAATCAATTCAATGCAAAATGATTCATCTAGTTGTCATAAACTGCCAAGTATTTTTACACATTATTATTTAACTTTTTGTAAATTTGGCATGAACTGTGCAAGTTAAGAGAATGTAGATGATAAACCAATGATAAACCATTTCTCTGAAACAGCTCAAAGGTTCATCTCATGAATCTTCAGTTGGAAAGCTTATACTGTATAGACAGAGGACAACACAAGAGTTACAAACTTGACTTATTTTCATCTTTGTGCCCATATTTCTTTTTCCATTTTTATATCCGAATGACATTGTAAAGGTTTTTTTTTTTTTTATTGTTATTTTTTGGGTCAGACCACTAGTAAAAGTGTAACTGGGAATTCTATCCAGTCTCTTTCAATCAATATCCCACATATAGTAATGTGTAAATTTTTACGTTTGAAATGGATATATGGCATACATAAGCATATGGCATACTGTTCAGTACAGTAACTGTCATCCAAAATGTTGCCATAGTTTACATCAGAACATCCCTCCAGAGTACACTGTTATACTGACAACATGACTAAGCAATTTAACTGTCTTATCCGTAAACTATGACACAAGGACTTGCCATTCTGATGGCACTGACATGTTCATTGACACAGATATTTATTTTTGAGAGACGAACTAAGGATTTTGAGTAAGAGACTGGCTTTTGCAGGTAATCCATGGTGTTTTGCTATTTGTAAGAGTTGTTTTGTACGAGTTACTTTTTTGCAAATCTCAAGAATGATTGAAGAAATGTACCAAAGCAACTGAGAAAAACTGTAATACATCATTGCTAAATAAAATAATTAATGTTGTTAAAAAGCTAAACTGCTAGTGTAATAAATAAGTCAAATAAATTATATATTTGATAAATATGTATATGAGAGTGGACACATTTATTTTGAATTTGCATAACGTCCCCAAGTGTGTGTGTGTGTGTGTGTGTGTGTGTATGAATATGGATGTTTTTTGTGGTCAGTATGTTGACTTGTCTCTTGCTGTTTTAGATCTGTGAGCCCCGAGCTGAAGTCTTACGCTCTTGGAGTTCTTTTTCTGTTACTGCGCCTGTTAGGTGAGATACCGCAGCACAGCATAAAAACATTACAACTCAAACTACATCCTTTCACAGTAAATCGTGGAGAGTAATCTGTTCGCCTCACTGAAAGAAGCATACTAAAAAGTTCATTTCCTCAAATCAAGGACAAGTTCATTTGCCACTCCTGTTCAAAAACAAAAACAAACAATGGTTTTCTTGCGGTCAAATTAAAGCTGTTTGTCATAATTAAGAAGTTCTCAACTTGCTTTATTATTCAGAGAATTAAGACTTTCTGCATTCTCTAAATACTGCAAAACACCTAATATGTGTCAAATCACATAAAATGTCTGTGTTTGTCTTCAAAATGCAATCTTTCAGGGTTCATTCCTCCTCCTTTGATATTTGGCACGGGGATCGATTCCACATGCCTCCTCTGGAGCACCAAGTGCGGGGAGAGAGGCGCCTGTCTGCTGTATGACAACGTGAGATACCGGCACCTGTACGTCAGCATGGCCATCGTCCTCAAGGTCGTGGCGTTCCTCCTCTACACAACCACCTGGCAATGCTTGCGCAGAAACTACAAGAAATACATTAAAAACCACGAGGGATATGTTACGCCCACGGAAATATTCTCGTCCACCGTCAATCTAGACAGTCTCGAAAAGGACAGTACTCAGAGCCAACAGGACTAAATTTATTTATAACCTGGAGGATCATGAGTGGTTTGAAAACATGGAGTCTGTTTTATAGTGGCTTCAGGCAAATTCAAGCATCGTTCTGCTGAAGGATCATCTTTTGAGTTGGTCTCTTATTTCAGGATGTGCGGGACTGTTGTTGCGCTTTATTGTAAACTCCTTCAAACTCTTCTACTGGGTCCGTCTTGTGTCCAGAAGTATGGTGCCAGTACAATGTTGTAGTAGTTAGCTAAAGGAGTCTACTTCAGTGCCTGACTGTGTAGTTGCTTTGCTAACTTCACACAGCTGTGCATTAGCTCAACTGTTTCTACAATTTTTTTTCAAGGAAATAAATAAACTATATATACAACTAAGATAAGCAAGTTTAACTCGTCGCCTATCATCCGGCTGGTTGATGCTGTTTATGTTCCCATCCCAGTCCGTTATTATTATGGGGATCATTTAGTACATCACTAACAGTTTTGAACTACATTCTGCAATTATATATATATATATATATATATATATATATATATATATATATATATATATATATATGTATATATATATATATGTATATATATATATATATATATATATATATATATATATATATATATATATATATATATGAAAACAATATCAATTATTTCTCAAAACGTTCAAAGGGATGTTTTGAGAGATGTTTATTTTATTTTTAAGTGCTTTTTGCAGCATTTGCTTTCTGCTGTTGTTAATTTATGTTGTTTATTAAGGCCTATAATGTCTTAATTTGTATAGGTTATTGATACTGTACATTATTAGCATCTTTATACATTTGTGCAATAATGGGAGAGTGTATTTATCAGATAGAGAGTGAGACATTTGTAGTTTTATTAATGAATAAAATAATGCCTCTTTATTCAGATGACAATAACGGCGTTTGGGACTAGACTTTGGGAATATTGTGACCTACAATATGACTGACATCAGAGGAGAAGTATTTGGAAAAGGCAATTTGATTAAATGGCAGAAGACTATTGGCATTCATGATGAGTGTTGCTCTGAGCAAATAACGTTCTGATGATCAGGCTGGGCCTTGGTATTTATGAGTTGGATGAAAAATACAATTGTACACAATTATAATGTTACATGTAAAGTGTGTTTCAGCTTTGGATTGAGATTAAACTGTTTTATTTCACTTCACTGCAATAAGACATGGCACTGTGGGTTCTTAGAAGATTAAAAATAGTGCTGGATACGAAAAGACACTTGGCGATGAAAATTGTTCAGGATGAATTTCTGATTTCAAATTATTTGAATTTCCTATAAAGCTTCAAAGCACACCAATCTTGTTTTACAGGAGTTTTTTTTATGGCAAAATAACGTTTATTTTATTCTGCAAATAAATAATTTTTCAGAAAATCTCAGATTTGGCTTTGTGGTTCTTTTTTTTTTTTTTTTTAATAGTTCCATTTAGCATTACATGACTTAGCGATACATCACTTGCTCACCAATGATCCTCTGCGGTAAATGGGTGCCGTCAGAAACCGAACAGTTGATTAAAACATCACAGTAATCCACATTACTCAAACCTATTTATTAATGTCTTGCCAAGTAAAATGTGTTTTGCAATACACAAATATATCAAGATGTTTTTAACTTCAAACTGTTTCTTCAGGCTAAAATACGAGTCATGTGTCCATAATGTTGCCTTTTTCAGTGAAAAAGTGCTTGACTGATCCAAGAGAGAAATATGCGCAGATCAAGCATTGTTAAGTGAAAACAGTCCAAAACAGTTTTGAAAAAAAATATGCTGATGTAAGAGGGATGGATTTATTCACTGGAGGAAGCATCATTATGCATTATAGACTCATATTTTATCTAAAAGCAATGATAAAAATATGTTAATGATTGGTTTGTTCCTTACAAACATGCAGATTTTCACTTCACAAGATTTTTATTAGCTGTATGAACGCTGATTCTGACGGCACCCATTCACTGAAGAGGATCCATTGGTGAGCAAATGATGTAATGCTACATTTCTCCAAATCATTCCCCATGAAGAAACAAACCCATCCACGAGGATGGACTGAGGGTTAGTATATTTCCTGTAAATCATCATTTCTGAGTGAACTTATGGAATGGAATTTCAGATATTTTATCAGCAGAGTATTATGCAGAATCTACTCTGAAAATATTTTTTTATGATGTTTTTTAATATGATTTTCTTTCATACAGTTCTGGATTCAGATCAAAAGAAGAGAAAGAGGATGTATTATATAGATGTAAATGAACCCAATTTGGTTATTTATAAAATCTAGGGCAAAATGGCGAGAAGATGACTATAAGCCATTTGACTCCTGGAGTGAGATTTCCACTCTACGGAAAAAAGAGATTTGATTCAAAATGGCTTTATTGTATTTGTGTTTGTCTGCTTCTGTTATAGTCCTTGCTTTACCTTCTCCTCCTGCAGTTCAACCAAGGAGTTATTAAAAGGTTTCTTTATATATATATATATATATAAATATATATATATATATATATATATATATAAACCTTAAGGTGGTCCTGAAATAAAGAAACAGGTTGATCTTTTGTAGATGTAGGTGCAAAGTCCTATGTTAACTTCACTGGAACAGGAAAAAAAAGCTTCTTACTCGTCACAGAAGTCAATCAAAAAAGTTTAATCCAAACACAAAATTACAAAACTATACAAAATCCTGATGGCTCCTGTAGCCTTTCCTATGGTTTCACCTGTTAAACCTTTAACTGCTGTTACCTTGAACGTTTAAACAAGAGTTATTTTTTAATGACAGACGAAAACGGTAAGAAAACTGTTTCTCCCTTATTTCCTATACACGAACAAGTACCCAGTTCAATCTTCCGCCCAAGTGGGCGTAACCATTAAAGAAACAGAACAGAAATTAGCCTGTACATCAGAAAACATAGGAAACAGTACTGAAATATATATATAAATATATATAAAATAAATACAGGAAAAAACAGAACTACCTCAGAAAGAAAGATACAAATATGATATATTCAGTTTATGCTTGAAATCAACACTCCAAGAAACAATACCATACAAATTATTGAAACGTAAAATTGGCTCTTACACACCAGCCCCTAATTGTCTTTGTGTTCAACGAAACAATTAACAACCTATTTATACTAAAGAGCCAAACAAATTACATAAAAGAAAGATACCAAATAGTTTCAACTGAATCTCCAATTTTTTTTTCTTCAATAAGATGTTAACCTGAATTTAGGTGATAAGCCCATAACAGATAGGAGACTATAAATCTGCCTCTAAAAGTAAACAAAGCTTAGTAACAGGACGTAAAAGAATGTTTGTGCTTGTTTTCACTCGGGCCTGCCGCACAAGACCTTTGTTGTCTGTGAATGTTTGTAGCACACGTCCCATTACCCAAGAGTTTCGTGGTGCGGAATCATCAGCAACCAATACAACGTCCCCAGGCTTGAGATTTTGTACTAGGCTTTGCCACTTTTGTCTTTCTTGCAGGTCTGGTAAGTATTCTTTGATCCAGCGCTTCCAAAATATGTCAGCCATATACTGAACTTGGCGCCACCTACGTCTGGAATACAGGTCTGCTTTGTCAAAAAACCCAGGAGACATGGACGGCTTTACTTTCAACAGCAGCAAATGATTTGGAGTAAGGGCCTCCAAATCGTTTGGGTCATTGGACACCTTAGTGATGGGACGACTATTGATTATTGCTTCCACCTCACATAAGAGCGTTTGAAGACTTTCTTCATCAAGAGACTGCTGTTTTACAATGGAGTTGAGAATTTTTCTGACAGTCCGTATTTGACGTTCCCACACTCCTCCATGGTGGGATGCAGTTGGAGCATTGAAAATCCACTGTACACCTTTTGCAAGCATTGTGGTTTGAATCCTGTCATTATTTAAACTTTGTATGGCCTTTTGCAACTCCCTTTCTGCCCCAATGAAATTTGTCCCATTGTCAGACCTGATTGTTTTAACCTGACCCCTTCTAGAAACAAATCTCCTTAGTGCATGAATGCACGAGTCTGTGTCCAAAGAGCTGGCAACCTCAATGTGAACAGCTCTTAACGTCAGGCAAGTAAAGATTACCCCATATCTTTTAATCAATGTCCTTCCTCTTTTGATTTCAAATGGGCCAAAATAATCAATGCCTACATTTGTGAATGGGGGTTCATCTGGCAAAAGCCTGTCACGGGGAAGGTCAGCCATGAATTGTTTGCCTGTAGTGCCGCGCTGGCGTTTACAAATTGTGCATTGAGATAGGATTTTTCTGATGGCCGTTTGTGCTTTTGGAATCCAGTATTTTTCCCGTAACTTTGACAACATGTGATTACGGCCGCTGTGACCCACATCTGCATGAATTGATCTTAAGATCAGATGTGAAACAGGATGGTCCTTTGCTAAAATAGCAGGATGCTTGGCCTCCTCAGGCATAGATGACCTGCTTAGTCTGCCACCTACTCTTAGAATTTTGTCTTGCAAAACTGGTGACAACTTGTAGAGAGCGCTGCTGTGTTTTACAGTTTTACCTTGCTGGAGGGCTTTGATTTCCTCTGGAAACATGATTGTTTGGCTGTAGCGAATGATCTCTTCCTCAGCTTTTTCAAGGTCACTTACAGTCAATGTAACCCCCGACAGCGAAGATTTGAAGTTTTGAAGTTCAGAATTCACTGCTAGATTGTCTCTTAGACTGTGGCACAGCTCATTTCTTTTTTCCATTAGTGTCTTCAGAGTGCTTTTAAACTTGAGGAACCATGCAATGGCTCTTTTCAAACGGTACCAATCGGAGTAGTGTGAAAAGAACTGAGAAGTATAGTCAGAATTGTCTGCACTCACTGCATTTACGCAGACTTCCTTAACTTCCAAATCATTAACAGATAACTTAAGGGTGTGACTAGGCATTTTTGGCCACTCTGATTCTGGCTTTGTCAGAAAGGATGGACCTGTGAGCCATGAATTTGCTTTAAGGAAAGCATCTACAGTAAGTCCTCTTGAGGCAATGTCGGCCGGGTTGGAAGAAGAATTCACATACCTCCATTGCGACGCCTTTGAGAGCTCTCTGATTGCAGTTACCCTGTTGGCCACAAATGTACGGAACCGTGTGCTTTCGTTGTTGAGATATTTCAGGACTGAAGTACTGTCTGTCCAAAATACAGATTCCTGAAGAATCAAGTCCAATTCAGATTTCAGCATATTGTCCATTCTAGCAGCCATTGTAGCTGCAGTAAGCTCAAGACGTGGCACGGTAACTGTTTTTACTGGAGCAACCCTTGCTTTACCCATAACAAATGCACAATGTTGGTTACCTCTGTGATTCTCCATGAGCAAGTATGACACTGTGCCAAAACCCAGCTCACTGGCATCTGCAAAATGATGCAGCTGCGCTGAGGTGATTTCACCAAAGTTAAGTGGCTTCATGCATCTTTCAACCTGAAAGTCATTCAAGTTCTGAAGACTAGCCAGCCACAGATTCCACTGATGTCTGAGAGTTTCTGGAATCTTGTCATCCCAGTCATGTTTTGTTCTACAAAGCTCCTGCAGTATTTGCTTTGCAGGAAGAATAACTGGAGAAAGTATTCCAAGGGGATCATAAATGGAGCTGACCATGGACAATATACCTCTCCTTGTAAGAGGCTTTTCCTGTAGAGTTACTTTGAACTGCAAAGTGTCTGTCTCAACACACCACTGAACCCCTAGAGCTCTTTCCAATGGTAACTTGTCTTTCTCCAGGTCCAAATCCTTCACTGTCTTAGCTTTGCTCTCCTCACTTATGGATGCAAGTACAGTGCGACTGTTGGACATCCACTTGGTCAAATTAAATCCTCCTGATGCACACATCTCCCTTAAGTCATGCATTAGAGCAATACCCTGCTGTTCAGTAGCCACAGACGTCAAACAATCATCCACATAGAAATTCCTAAGGACTGTCTGAATTACCTCTGATCTATGCTGTGCACTGTTGTCCTTTGCACACCTTTGCAAAGCATAGATTGCACAACTTGGGGAGGATGTAGCACCAAATAAGTGGACACTCATTCTGTATTCCTCCACTTCCTGTGCAGTGTCCCCTTTAGGCCACCAAAGGAATCTTAACAGATCTTTATCTTTAGCAGGAACTCTGACCTGATGAAACATCCCTTCTACGTCTGCTGCAAGGGCAATCGGCTTATGTCTGAATCTCACCAGAACACCAATAAGATAATTATTCAAGTTGGGTCCTTGCAACAGTTGCGAGTTGAGTGATTTTCCTTGGTAGGTAGCTGCGCAGTCAAACACCACTCGAAGTTTGTGTTTTTGTGGGTGATACACCCCGTGGTGTGGGATGTACCAGATTCTGCCAAGGGTTCCTTCAATTTCACTTGCAGGGATTTTCTCAGCATGACCTTTGAGTAGCATGTCCTCCATGAAACTACAATAGTCCATGTAGAAAGCTGAATTTCTTTTGAATTTTCTTTTTAGAAATTGTGAACGCAGAGAAGCTACAACATAGTTGTTGGGAAACATCACATCCTTTTTTTTCAAAGGAAGGTCAATGCAGTAATGTCCATCTACAAGCTCTATGGACTGTGATACAGACTTCATAAACTGTCTATCCTCAATGGACATTTCCAAATTTTCAGCTTGTTCACATTCAGGAAAATCATACCTCATTTGCTGTTGGATTAGGTTCTCCAAAGTTACCACTGAAATCCTGTTTGCCATCACCTGTGTCCATCCTGTGTTTCTGTTAGTTTGGATGTTCTCTCTCTCCAAAGGTCCATTTACAATCCAGCCCAGGATGGTCTTGACAGCATAAGGCCCATCTCCTCTACTGTTGATGACCTTCCATGGCTCAAGAATCTTAGGTACATTTGTTCCGATTAGTAAGCCAATACCGGCATCGATCTGAGGAAGATGCACCTCTTCAAGATATTTCCATTTCTGAACATCCTTCTGTTGCGGAATGTTTTCTCCTTTAACTGGAATCTCTTTTTGAGAGAACACCTGAGGGAGATCCACAAAATTATTCTTGTTCAGTCCACTTATTTCCAGTTCGTTGCAAACATGTGTACTAACAGACCTTTCCTGTCCCATAGTACGCAGAAGGATGTTTGTTTTCCTGCCAGTTAGCTTTAATTCCTTCATTAGCTGTTCTGTACAAAATGTCGCAGAACTTCCTGGGTCCAAGAAGGCGTAAGTCAAAACTTCCTGATTGCTTTTTTTGGACTTAACTCTAACTGGTACTATGGCTAAAGAGCACACCAAATGACCAGCCCCAGTGCAGCCACAAGTTTCGCTGATGACAGTGTCAGTGACAGTTAAGGAGCTGTCTCCATCTTGAGATTTTGGAAGCACTGGCTTCCTGTCTGGGAGATGAAGAATGGTCGGATGCTTTAATGAGCATTTTTGACAAGTTAGTCTTTGCACACAACCTTTACTCATGTGACCTGGTAATAAACAACCATAGCACAAGCCTTTAGATTTCAGAAAGTCAAGTTTTTCATTGTGTGGCTTATGCTTCAGAATGCTGCAAACGTCCAATCCATGGTTTTTATTACAGCATAAGCAGAGGGTTTCATGGCTTGCTTTTGCTAGATCTTTTTCCATTGTTCTTTGTTTTTTGGGTTCTGGAACAGGTGTCACACTTGTTGCAAATGTGGTTTTCCTTTCTTTCACTTGCAAGTTACTTGATCTGTTTGTTTTGAATTTGAGATTGTCTTTTGCCATCGTGTTATCCTGAATATTGCCAAACAGTGGATGCGAAACAATCTTTGCCTGCTTGTCTACAAAACTAACCAAGTCACAGAATCTTGCTCTCAAGCCAGTCCTTTCTTGAAGCTCACAGGCAACTGCTCTCCATTTTTCTCTCAGTTTGAAAGGAAGCTTGGATACAATTGCACGCATGTTGTTTGGACTGTCCATTTCCTCAACATATTCCACACTGTCAATGGTGTTGCAACAACCAGTAAGGAAAAGAGCAAACTCATTTAAGGCTTTATTATCCTCAGGCCTTAAAGCTGGCCAGTTCAGTGCCTTTTCTGTATAGGCAGTGGCGATTGTGTACTCATTACCAAAATGTTGGTAGAGTAGTCTTTTAGCCTCTTTGTAGCCCCTTTCAGAAGGCATGTGTTGACAGCTGCGTACCAGAACCTTTGGTTGCCCCTTGGTAAACTGTTCTAAGAAGTACAATCTGTCTTTGTTATTTGTTGTCTTACTCTCTACTCCATGTTCAAAGGCTCGAATAAAGAATGTGAAATCCAGCGGGTCTCCACTAAACACTGGAATATCCATAGGTGGAAGAGTAGATAAAGACTGCTGTTTTATGAAAATCTCAGCAATGTCATTTTGACGTTGCATTATGTTGAACAAGCTTCCTGTATCAACATGTGAAGGAATTCTCACATCTGACCTTGTTGGTTGTGATTTAGCAAAATCATGATGCACATCACTGTCTCTTGGAACTGCATCAGTATCAGGTGCTAGCTCACGAGAAAATGTTTTTGGCCGTACTACTTGATTAGGTGTAGCTTTAAGGGTTTCTGCAATAGTGGCAGCCCTAGCTGCATTACCAGATGCATCAGAAACACTACGAGCTGGTTCATACATGGACAAAACCTGAAGTTTGGCTTCAGCCGCAGCAATAGCAGTTTGGAGCTCTAAATTTTCCCTCTTTGCTTTGAGCTCAGTTTCCTCTCTCTCAAGCTCTTGTTTCTGTAATAACGCATTAGCTCGTGCCAACAGCTCTGCCCTTTCAGTTTCAATTTTCAGTCTAGAAGAAGCTGTAGATGAAACACCTGAAGCCACCTGACTACGAGATTTTTTTGGAAAGAGAGGCAGTTGTGAAGAAGAGATAACCATTGAGGCACTGTCATTACATTCAACCTCTGCATCACATTGCTCTGCCTCCTTGGATTGGAGTTTTACTTTTTCAACCCAGTCTTTAACCTTGTCTACAAAGTGCTTAACTGCTTGAGACTTCGGTTCGAACCAATGTAACTGATCTAAATATGCCTCATCATCTGACATAAATTCTCTGGTTGCATAATTAATGTCTTGGAATGCAGCAAAGGACTGTGCAAACTCACCATTTATACAATCATACACAGTGTCAACATTACCAGAGTCCTCAAGCAAAGCTTCAATTTCTCTCATTTGCCTTGTTAAATGTCCCAGCTTGGCTCTTCTAGTTCCCAACAAGTGATGAAGCCGTTCCTCTTGTGCTTTAACAGTCATCTTCGGCACTCTTTTAGAGGCCGCGTTCAATTCCTCTGTTTCCATAGTAATCAATGTTCGTGTTCAAAGCGCGCATTGCGTTCATCACGAAAGCAGATGAGATCGCCCTCTTGCGATGCTGTGTGGAAACGCAAACATGGCGGGACCATGACGCAGCAAAGTTCAGCAATATTCAAAGTCCAATAATATCCCCAAAACGTCCGAAAAAGTTGTGAAAGCTCACTTAAGTCCGATCAGCAAAATCCGTAGTGTATGTAATCCAAATGGCATCGGAGAATCTCAGCCGAGAATCCCGCGAAAGTCCGTTAATATCCAAGTAACGTTATGGTCTTTGATGTTGCGTGAATCACTCGATAATCTTCTCGTTAAAAACAAAAATATTGCTCGCTTCAAACGAAAAAGAGAAGTTTTCTTACTTTAATGTAGGTGCAAAGTCCTATGTTAACTTCACTGGAACAGGAAAAAAAGCTTCTTACTCGTCACAGAAGTCAATCAAAAAAGTTTAATCCAAACACAAAATTACAAAACTATACAAAATCCTGATGGCTCCTGTAGCCTTTCCTATGGTTTCACCTGTTAAACCTTTAACTGCTGTTACCTTGAACGTTTAAACAAGAGTTATTTTTTAATGACAGACGAAAACGGTAAGAAAACTGTTTCTCCCTTATTTCCTATACACGAACAAGTACCCAGTTCAATCTTCCGCCCAAGTGGGCGTAACCATTAAAGAAACAGAACAGAAATTAGCCTGTACATCAGAAAACATAGGAAACAGTACTGAAATATATATATAAATATATATAAAATAAATACAGAAAAAAACAGAACTACCTCAGAAAGAAAGATACAAATATGATATATTCAGTTTATGCTTGAAATCAACACTCCAAGAAACAATACCATACAAATTATTGAAACGTAAAATTGGCTCTTACAGTAGATATTAAGGTGAAAAGCATAATACTTCAGCATAGACCATTGAAATGAAACATCTCCCACATCGGAGACTATAATGCTACTGGATAAAAACTTTTTAAAGAAGTCTTTCTTTAGATTTATCCTTCCGCTCTGTACAACAAAAGGTCATATGGCCTATAAACCTGAAAACCTTACAGATTTTTGATTAATTTTTAGTATTTAACTAAATGGACACCAAATGTCAGGCTGTTTTGGAAGCACTGTAACGATTTTTGCAGGATTATTTGAACTGAAATCCATCTGTTGGATTTATGAGTATTTATCTTCCATTAATACCGTGTCTCTTTAAGTAAAGGTGTAAACACATATACTGTGTGTTAATCTGCCCTGGAGTATAAGAAGATTAAAGTCTGTATTTGATGTGGCTTAGATTCCCTTTTGCATCTTTGACAAAAAACTGACAGAACTGGAAGGTGTGACTTAAGGGAAAGATCCCCATTTACTGATAGGGATGCAAATGTAATGCTTTTCTTTTCACACTGTAAAAAGGTTGCTGTAAATTTTACAGTAACTTACTGGCAGCTGGATGCCAGTAACTTACTGTAAAATAGTTTACAGTAATTTACATTTACAGTAATAATAATGCATACTGTATTACTATTTACAGTAGTACAAGTACAAGTACTGTATTTTAATATGCAGTAATAATACTGTATATTGTATTATTATTTACAGTACAAGTACTGTATTTTTATTTACAGTACTAGAATTGATTTCATATTACTCAGTTAGACTTTTTTTGTAGATTTGGGTCTAGCTTCTTTTGCTTTATTGTTACAAAATTAATAAAATTTTAATCTACATGTCACTGGTAAGGTTGCAATAAAGTTGGATGAAACTGATCTAATCGCAGCAGTCAAAGTTTTATTTAATATAGACCTCAAAATACTCAGAAAACAAAGCAACAAAACCAAACACAGAGTATAAAAAGACGAACCAATTAATGAAATTAACAAAAGGTGTAACTGATGTTTAACGAATGAAAAACCACTAGCTGTAACCTATACGTTTTTTACTCCCCCAAAAATGCATAAGTTCTCTCTTTACAGTAGAGAATAATTACAGTACTAAACTTATATTTTCCCATAATCCTTTGCTATTTACAGTATTATACTGTTGGCACATTTAACAGTACTATACTGTACATATTACAGTAAAATACTGTTCAAATTACAAAAATCCGTTACAGTGTAGTTTGCAGCTGTGTTTTTTTTTTTTTTTTTTTTTTTTTTTTTTTGGTACAATATTGTTTTTATTGATATTTTTAATTAGATTTTTTTTCAGTTTAATTTTAAAGATTTGTCATTTTTATTACTTTTTTTCATGTCTGATACATATTACACTCTAAAAATGGGGCTAAATAGCACTAAAAGAGGTTCATTGGCTCATAATAATAGGGGAGCCACTTTAAGTGCTTTGTCAAATGGAGTTATCTATAACATTCTATATAGATTCTCCTCTATAGATTTTAGATATGTTACTCTCTATACAATAACTATATAGGGGCTTAATGTGTTCTTTGTATGGCAGTGGTGCTATACAGCACTTCAGCCATCCCAAAGAACCACTGAAGAACAACATGGGTTTAAAAGGTTATTTGTCTCTCTCTCTATAATATAATTAAATATAATAGAAATTGGGATTCACTTAATAAAAATTATGAATAAGTAGCAATAAGGCGCATTTCTGATGTGAAACCAGAGCAATATTCACTAAATTATATATATTAAATACCCTTGAAATATTCAGGAGTTTTTTTTTACAGCATTGTGTCCTTCATATTCATCAGAACCTGCAGAAGAAACAAAACCTCTGCAAACAGTACAAAAGGTTTGTTCTTGTTAAAAATATGCTTCATAAAATGCACTGTTGTCGACACTGACATCTCAAATATGTCTTTGGTGTAATAGTGCTCAGTTCTCAGACGATCCAAACTCAGGAGGGACGGGGATATGAAGCATTTATGTTCTGCAGTGCAGGGTTATTATTGTCAGCAAATAGAGAGCTATTTAATCTGATGTGTAGCAATAACACAGCTGAGAGGGCTAATTCAGTTACCGACCATTTCACATACCTACTTAAAGGAATTGTTCACCCAAAAATGATAATTTGCTGAAAATGTATACTGACCCTGCTTTGGACTCTTTTTACTTGTAAATTGTACTTGAACTGTGCATATTTCTTTCCTAATTCAGACAAAAAGCAATGTTATGGATAGAGGACTCATATTTTAGCCAGAAGCAATGGTTTGAAGTTAAAAATGTCTCTTAAAATGAACAGTGTTTCTGTTTGGGAATTCAAACCTTTTTCTCTGTTGCAGATAAGGGAATATCTACAAGGTTTCCCTACAGAGTTACTCCCTAACCATGGAGTGCATTAGAAGGGTTTGGTTTGGCATGTGTTGTGTTTATGTTTCTATGCACATTGCATCTGTTTCGCTTTGTTTCACATAATAATCCATCAGTGCTATGGCTATCCCATCAAACTGTGCATAATTAATTCGAGGGTTCATTACAGTGCCTAATTTCTCAGGAGACTGATGTGTTTGTGTGAAAATGCACAGAATATTTTATGTAAATAAGTCAGTCAAAAGAGAGTCGGTGTTCTGCTGCAGTGCTTTAACCAAAAAAGATGGTGAATTTAGGGTTTTGTGGTTTTATCCTTTGGAACCACTGCCCAAGTTGTCCATAATAATCAAGCAACCTATCGTCTTGAGCTGATGTCGGTCTGCTGTGTCACACACATAAATCAAAACTAGGCCTGACACTCTTCAAGTGGCACTCATAATATTTGAGAGAGAAGCATGAAGGTTCGATTATCAGATTTCTCTTTGTGTTGTACATTTTTGATGTTTGGTTCAAAGTAGATGTTGAGCGCAGCTCAAATGCTCAAATACAGTGAAAAAACAAGGCGCTTGAAGCTTCATGATTAAAACTGAAGGATTTATTTATTTTTTTAAACATGCAAGCAAAAGTAGACTATGATCTGGACATTAAACATTCTTGAATATTCTCTCATTTTAACTTTGTATATTGTCCATATATATTCTAGCAGATATTTTATAAACATTGCAATATATTATTGCATATTGTGCAATTGCAGTTTCTTATGATACAGGAAAAAGATTACAGAAAGAGATTTTTACAGATGATGAATATGGGAAAAGTGTCAGATTTACTCAAAAGCATTTTTCACTTATTCCTTGGATTGTTTCAAAATACCATCTTACATAAAAATTAAATCGCAAAACTATTTCCTTCCCAGTGGCTGAGGACTGAGCAGTGTGTGTGTGCAGAGGCAGGAGGAGATTATTTAAAAGCATTACAAAAACCCATTTTCTTGCCTTCATGAAATTCTTAGAAGCAGATTGGATATGGAGCATGGTCATTTTCCATTGGATAACTTGATCTACACATTGCACATGCAGGGCTAACTGGGTCCGGTGCAATGGCACACTGAGCTGATGGAAATATGGAAACTATTTTCTACCTTAATGTTGCAGCAGATGAATTATATTGGCTCAGGGCATTCAAGAACTGCTGTGACTCACTGACATGAAATGGTCCTCATTTATTTGCAGGCAGCTCCGCTGACTCTCCGACAGTTTCAGTAGCCTGCATGGTCCAAGTTTCAAAGTTACCTTTTAAGACGGTCAAACTGCATTTGATTTACTTTTTCACTGCTTTTACTTCACTACACTAGTATTGATGGGTTCAAAATGTTTTTTTTTTTGGGGAACGTTTGTGTGATAGAAATGTTCCATTGATGTTAAATGGGTCATGAACTGCTTTTTAATTATTTTTTACTGTTCTCTGAGGTCCACTAATGATTTTTACATCAAAAATGATAAGAATTGATACACAATAGGCTATTTTCTGTCCTGTTTTGACACCCCTGATCTGAACGCTCTGTTTGAAGATGTTTGGTAGATTATAGACTCGGAAGTAAACGCCCACTGCTGTGATTGGCTAAAAATTAAAAAAAATTAATAAATGGACACTGATGTGAATTAGGTTAAAAATGTATAAATATTTGTACATATCAGTAAAAATGATCTGTAATAACAAAGTAATAATGAGCACATAATAAAAACAGTTCTATCCTGAGAACTCTCGGAAGATTTTAGCATGGTAATGGATATGACAGTGTTAATGTGTTTGGTCTTGGCAGAATATATCTACTACACTTCTGCTGCTGAATTGCTTCTGCTGTTGGTTATTGCTGTATTTGTAGATTATTGCTGCTACAAGCAATTACAGGAACTTGCCAATGTCAATACATAAGCTGATATGGTGCTGAGTTTTTAAGACATACTGCTGCTGCACAAATAGCAAATAAAATAACCCTTAGCAGATCTATACAGGTGGAGCTGGGGAAGGTGGAGGATTTCATTGGCTGCATATGCAACATGAACCAAACTGTAATTTTATACCAAGAATATGATAAGTTATTTTAAGGACACATAAGCATGCACCATTGAGAGTTTCATGACAGAACTTGGTATTTATCCTACTCATACTTGTGTGGTGCGACATTATTGTCAGATCCACATTGGCACAGCATCTTCTTTCGGTTTCAATCTCAAATCCTGGGTCAAATTGTGCCTTGTTTGGAAACGAATCTGTAGTAAAATGAAGTGAACAAGTGTAAGGACCAAGTTCTTACTAACATGTTCTGGAGTTTGGTTAAATTTTTCACAGCTTGGCACTTTACAGCATCTTGTTGTCTTCAGAACCATCTTTATTGTTTGGTTTCTGCGTAGACCTGTGTTTGTCCCTCTTGTTATTTAAACAACATGTGCAAATCAGTGGGTGGGGCTAAACAGGCAGTGATGTAGGAGCAGGCAGTGATCTTTTTATGTGGAGGCGGGGTTTATCCACATTATTATGTCATAAAGCGGTACATTCCACAACGTGACGTTTTGGCAGATTGGCTTCAGTATAAGCTGTTTTTAGACTAATGAGAGAGTTTTGAGTACTGAAAATTACAGGATGTTTTTATAGTACAATGACCTCATATATGTTAAAAGATCAAGGGAATTTTGATTTCTCAGTTCATGACCCCTGTAAAGGTCTTTTTTTTTTTTTTTTTTTTTTTTTTAAAAAAGCATTTTAGCCTATATTAAATGCACACATAAACAAAATGTTAATCAAAAGGTTTTCACAACCCATCATACATTCATCACATGCATAAAGACTCCCTATAAAGCAATTGTGATGACAAATTGAAAGTATGGCAGAAAGATGACCCCCTTTTCATTTCCTTACTCTTTTCTCCATGGACACCATCATTTCTAGGCCATCTCTGGCAGCACAAAGCACACAAATGTATAAGAATGATTCAAATAATATTTCTACTTCTCTCAGAAATTCACTATATGGTTGGGGGCACAGAACACCACTTTTGTGAGCTTATTTGCAAATATACTCAGAACTTTGACAAAGAAAGAAAACTACAGTTCTTAAGCTGACAAAATAGCAAAAGTTAGTTTAATGACAAGATGGACTTGATGCAGGAATTCATAAGTAATCATGAACAACCATCGGCCAACAGGTCGAATATAGGTGAAGTAGGACAGTTTACTCTTGTATCATTATATTTATTCTTTCATTTCTAAAAAGAGTATTAGGTTTTTCCTCAATATGCATGGAATGATGGGATGGCAGCAGTGCATGATGATATTTCAATAATAAAAATAGAAAAAAATAAGATAAAACTCCCAAAGTGTCCCACTTTACTGTTCTTTACATCACTGTTTCCTAATTCAAACTTACATTTGCTTACACAAGCAGCATATTTTCATAAGCAGTGAGGGTGTTAGACCTGACAAGAAACTGTGATATAGGCCCAAACAGTACATCTTTAACGGCTCGAGAAGCTTCTTCATTTTAAGGTTTAGAAATGATATGCCAGGATTATTTCAGTGTATTCCTGAGCCTGGAAGACAGTGAAAACTGTCATCCACAATCTTGGTAAGAAACATTTTTGTAAGCTTTTTCCTCCAGGTATGTCTGCTGGATGCTCTCCTACAAGACAGCAAATTGTAATAGGCTATCTCTCATTACATCAGGTGTTCTGAAACACTTGGTGAGTGATCATGATAACCAGTCGATCTCAGCTATAAAACAATTACAATGTGCCTAATTGTTTTAGGTCTGTAGATCACTGAAACAACCTTCTCACAAATGTAAAGTTTTTTTCAATCAAATCAGATGAAAAGACTGTTGGCTGAAGCAGCAGCTTCTTTTGTCTGTGTGTGTGCGTTGGTAGTGGGGTTCAAATTATAAAATGTCCCAATGTAGGCAAAACCCCATTAGCACAATGACACTGTGACCTCCAGCAATTACATTTGTTTTCTAACCAGCTGGGACTGTGACAGGCGACGAGCAAGTATAGGCCTATACTGAATATATAGAATGTGATGTAGCACAGCTCACAGAGAAGTCACTTACAAACTAAGTAGGCTGCAAAATCCGCTTGAGAATTTTTTTCACCCTCACATAAAATTTCTAATTGTGTGGATTCCTATTGAAATTGCTGTTTTTGTCCCATAAAAATCTGCATTCAGAATCAGCAATTTCGATAAGCGTTAACTGTTGATGCTTGATATTGCAAACTGGTAGACTTATTTTTATCATATTAATGTATTATTGTAATCATAAACAAATGTGAGAAAACCGTTTTACTGTTTCTGGACTCGGTTATTCTACTAGTTATTTATAGAGTGGCTAATAAATCAAAGTCTTGCACATTTACAGGAAACAGAAAAATGTTGCATTGTACTGCGGCGTTGCGTAGCCCCGCCCACACGAAACTCTCACGAGGTAAGGTTGGTTGTAGATAATATCATATGACAAATCAAATTTGCTACAGAGAAAATTATGAAAACTATAAAACCAGCCCGAAAGTCGTGAAAATGAAAGGTGTTTTACGTTGTGCAGCATGATAAAGCGCGCGGATGCAGGGAACTGTTCTGATTGGCTGTGATTTGTGATTGATTATGTCGCGACGTGCAGTTGTTTCAGGTTCACTGTAGACAGACAAATGCCTTTCGGTCGTAACCCAGTCGCGTCGCACCTGGTTCAGACAACGATTTAGGATCACAGATTAGAAAAGACCATTAGCTCAATATACAAACAACAGAAGTCAATGGAAAGTCCTCACCTTAGAAAACCAAACGTCAGTGTCTTTGTAAGATAGCAACAAAGAGAGCAAGAAGGAGAGGGGAATCATATTTCATATCCAATTTTAACTCAACGCCTTCTGTCCCTATATACCAATTATGCGGCTTAACTGAATGCTAACATTCAAATGTGAGTTTATGCACCTTGCAGGCAAAGTTTCAAGGGAACTGCCACGCACCAGATCTCAGAGGAGTCGCGGCAGGAGTAGAAGAGAAGAAAGGACGCCAACGTTTTGCCTCATCTCTAACGTTACACTTACTTTCGTAAAGGTGGAAGAAGCTGATGGACGTGATATTTAATGCAGAAAACTGTTCGCTAACCTGCACGGGCAGTTAGAATGGTCCGGCTTTGTCGAGGAGACGGAGGAACGTTACATGTGTTGCCCTGCGTAAGGAAAGGAAGCAGTGTGAAAGAAGCCCGTTTTCTATTGCGCGTATACTACTGTAGTTCAACGCATCTGTAGAATCGCGCGCATCGGTCAAGTCATGTCTTTTGAATTCCGAATACTGATGTTTGGAATCGGGACAGCCTTGGTTATATTTGTGATTATAGCTGATATATCGGAAGTGGAGGAAGAAATCGCGTAAGTAAATTCGATTAATGTTCAATAAATAATTCGGATTAAAATATCTCATCCTTCCTATTTGTATCAATACGCAGCGAAATTCTTTTTATGTGGTGTTTATGTTTAGGACACTGTCCTCCGTGCTTTGATTGTCTCGTGAGAGACTTTGTAGAAACCCAAACAATGGACAGTCCATTCAGGACTAGCCTGAGCATCGTATTGCATTGGCTCATATTAACACAAATTCATGAGAGCTCTACATTTTATTTCCCTGATTATTGTGTGTGTGTGTTTTGTTTTTTTGTGTCTGTTACAAAATCTTAAGAGAGCTGTGTTTTGGAAAATTACTGGTGTAGTTAGTCCAAGCTGGTCTTTAGGTGGTCTAAGCTGTTCTGTAGCTGTCTGACAAGCTGCCATATCCAAAAAGCCAGCCTGGCCACCCTACTGAGCTGATTTGTTTCTGTTCCAAGATGATTTACCACCTTACCAACTTAATAGCCACCTTGAACCAGCAAATGATTGGCTTGGACCAGCTAATAACCATTTTGGAAAAGCAAATAACCAGATTAGGCTTGCTACAATGTTCCAAAACACAGACTATAAACTGTGTTTTCCTGCTGGATTGGTTTGGTCTTTCATCAAACAGGGTATGAGTCCAAATAGAGAGACAATGTGTTGTCCCGAGGACTACTGTTTGCAAAGCCACAGCCTGTGTATTTGGGTCCTCCAGTTTGAAGGAACAGCTCACGTTTGATATCACAATAGTCTGATGTAGTTGAATATTGTTTTGTATAATCTGGTGGGTATATGTGATATTTTAAAGCTTTTAAAGTGAATATTTTGTCCATTCAGAGTTAGTAACCAGCAGAGAGACATTTTGGAGAGATTTTGCTGAATGTTGTATATAGACTCTGATTATTAATTCTTGGCTGGTCTCCAAAATGAGTCCTTCAGACTTTGCTGAGTGTGAAGCCTTGTATGAAGAGTCAGATAAATGCAGCTGACCCTGGTGCTCTGTAACAGATGACTGTTGGTTTGTGGTTTTGTTCTAGTCTTGAGTGTGTTCTGTTTGCGCCCATTCATGGCGAGTGAAAAGACAGTCTGATCTGTGGTTTGTGGCAGCTAGGGGATTACTGTTTGATTTGTGACTTTAAAGCAACAGCCTGGAGACAAAAATGAACAGTTTGCCTTTCCTCAGCTAACTGAACCCTGTAGCAGAAATCCTCAGGCTTACATAATTTATCTAGCTGTCTCGGCACATACACTTTAAAGCTCTTGAGTGAGAAGCATGTTTGTGCGTAGATGGATTAATTGCAGAAATAATTGCATGAAAAAACGTATATGCTGCCAGGATGTGCATATAGTGCTTCATTTTTTAATTGATCATGCCACATTTGACATTTTATGCAAAGTATTTGGCTTGTTTGCTCTATGCCGTGAGATTGTATTTCATGTTTCTGCAGCACTGATTACAATTGATCAATTACGCATGGAAAGGGAATATTTCCTCCCTCATATTTGCTAACCGAAAATATCCCAGAGACAAAATATATTCCCATAAAATCCCAATTTGGAAATTTCACACCTCATTTACTAGCTGTCAGAAGACATTAGACGATGCTTATGATCAAATTTTTGCTTAAGTTATTGGTGAGATTTATAATTTATTGCAAATTAGTATATAATTCCTTATCAAACAAAAGATCTAATGGGTATATCTCAGAGCAGTTATAAGCATTCTGAAGCTACACCACCATTAAATCTGCATTTGAAGCTGCTCCCCAGAATTTTAAGAGATCTGTGATCTCTCTGCTTAATAATGCACATAGCCATGACTTTGGGGAAGACATGGAGAACATTACAGTGAGTAGAAGACAAATAAGACCGATTTGCTCAAGGAGACAATGCTGTCCTGTCCTAACTGCTTCAAAGGGGCACCCAGCAGGTAGAGGTAGTGTGAACATGATGTCAGTTACCTACAGTGTTGCGGAGTAACTAGTTACATGTAAAGGAATTACGAAATTTAATTACAAAATAAATGTAACTGTAATCTATTCCTATTCTCATGCTTTTGATTGGTTCTCGTTTTAATTTGCAGTGTACCACGTCTCCTAATTACATCAATCCACATTGCCGCTGAAAGCTTTAGGCTACAAACTGTCTGAGGCTATGTTTACATGACATGCATTGCGTTTTTAGAAAGTTTCACGTATACACGACAACGTTTTCAAAACAATGAATGTTTACACACGTCTGCGAAAACGGCCAAAAACGCTGTATTACATATGCCAGGCCAGTAGTTGGTGCCTCTGCCACCTTGTTAGTAAACATCACCTGTAGGGAAGTGACGATTATATGTTGTATATGATGTGTCTTCGCTGTTGGTTGTAATACTGGTGAAGGAAATCCACACTTTGCTGAAGAGGCATTAGTAAAGTCTTGGGCAGCAACTATAATCTGCCATTGTTTTCGTGTGTGTTTGTTCGCGCTTGCCTTTAAAATCGACACGTTGGCTACTGCGTATGTCTACATACCTAACACATACTATGTATTCGCATGACATAACTGTTTTCAAAGATTCCCCTATTGGGTGTTTAACACGGAAAAGACAACGGTGGTGTTTTCAAAAACTTGCACTTTGAAACCTGTTTTAAAAAAAGATACATTTTCAGTCCCCAAATTGCCGTTTTTGTGTAAAAGGCCCACGAGTTACCACCATGGCAAGTGATGAAAAAATTGTTCCATTGTTTTAAAAGTGCATTCCAGTGCTGTGCTTGAAAATTAAATTATTATAATCTCAATTCAAGTGTTGAAGGATTTTGAAAGGCTGACAGGAATCAGTGTTAAGCACTACTGGTTAATCCTGCCTGCATGCTTAAAATATTTAATAATGATCAACATTCAACAGTTAAAAAACATTCATTAGAAATTAAGAAAAGTTATTCAAAAGTTATAAAATGTAATCCGTTACATTAATAAAGTAATCACATAGTTACTTACGATCCTTGGTGTTATGTTTGATAGAAATAGTTTAAAAAATAGTTGCTAACCCACAGGCCATCCTAGATGTATATGCGCTTCATCGAAACAGATTTAGAGAAATTTAGCATTGCAACACTTGCTCACCAATAGCATGTGATGCAGTGAATGGGTGCCATCAGAATGACACTCCTAACTGCTGATAAAAACATAAAAATCCACCAGTCAATTTGACTACAGACCATCAGTTAACATCTTGTTATGTGAAAAGCTGCTTGTTTTAAATAAATGTATCACATGGTGAGCAAGTGATGTAACGCTAAATTTTTCCTAATCTGTTCTGATGAAGAAACAAACTCATCTTGGGAACCCTTAAGGTGATTACATTTTGAGCCTCTGTTCCTTTAAGGTGATTTCTCCAGGTTTTAGTATTATATTCTAACACTTTCTTTTCTAAAATGATTAATCAATAATAACGAGGGTAAACACGCTTGTAATAATCTTGGGTTTGTACCATCAAAATATTCTAAAGAGTTTAAAAGTGGAGGCGCTCATATTAAAGTCCTAAATAAACATCATCATTATAACTTCATTTCATATTTTTTTTCAGTCCAGGATCTAATTGCCTGTGCCTCAATTATCTACACGGAGAGCATTATTAATGGTGAAATTACTGGATAATGATAATGAATATTTTATGCCTTCTGCTCTTAGGAACATTGAGGATTCACAGAAGTTTCACATAAAAAGCTTTGTCCTTCAGTCTAACAGGTTTGTAATCTGAGTGATGCGTACAAGCACATATTTAAATCTTTAAATGTATTCTATTTTCTGTTTGTTTGCATGCTAATTATTTATAATTATTTAAACCGTTCAAATGTTTAATTTTTTCACATTACTGATTTATCAGGGTTTCACAAACTCATTACAGCGTTTACCAAAACATAGCTGCCAGTATTTTGAGCTGACAGATGTTGTTATCTGTAGCTGTGTCTAATAGTGAATTGTGGTAGACATGCGCATTAACAGGTTTTTTATTTTATTTTTTTACCTCCATCAGAAATTCAGTCCTGAATGCTGCTCCTACTTCACTAGTCACCTATAAAAAGAGCAAAGTCTCTTCTTCTCTAATTCCACTGCCAGGCATAAAGAGCAAAACCAGCAATTCATCCTCGCCTGAATGGACTTTCAACAGAACCTTGACTAACCTCATCAGGTACGGCTTGAATTTATTCAAATGCACAGTATGGCATTTCTTAAGGATGTGGTTCACTGTTAATACTCGATTTTGTATCCCCTTAGCATTCATAAATATGTAATTCTTTTTCTTCCAGAAAAAACATTTTGAGGTTCCTGGATGCTGAGAGGGACATCTCAATTCTTAAGAGCACCTTTAAACCCGGGGATGTAATTCATTATATATTTGACCGCCAGAGCACCACAAACATCTCTGATAACTTGTACCACCTTTTGCCGACGGTGTCTCCAATGAAGAACCGACATTACAAACAATGTGCCATCGTAGGGAACTCTGGGATATTACTGAATAGCAGCTGCGGCAGAGAGATTGATTCACACGACTTTGTCATTAGGTAAACCTCTTTTTTTGTGGTGTAGCATTCAACAGTTTGTGCTTGTTGATGAAAATGTATCCCAACTCTAATCCAGAATCAAATAATACATTCCAACAAACAATAAATCTTCCTAAACTAGCTTTAAAGAATAATTATAAAACAATGTCCTAAAACTTTTTTTTTCTCTCTAAAAGAAATAATTATGTCTCCTATTTGAAATTTTTTTAAAATACCAGATTTATTTAAGTGATAACCCTAAAACAGTTTGTTTCATCCGTGTGTAAAAAAAAAAAAGAAGGTAATTGGGACTGTGCCTTGCAATTGCCACTATTTCTCATAAATTGGTCTTTATTTCTTGTAACTGTGACTTTATATCTCACAGTGTGACTTTATTTCTTTATTTTATTTTAAACCTGCACAATTAGCATCTTTTTTTCTGAGGTGAAAGTACATTTTCCTGAATATACAGAGCTACAGAGGTTTTATCATGAGTTGAATACCTCAGATCGGCACGTTTGCTAGGCTGATGTCAATTTATTATGAACTTTATGGATTTCAAACAGGTTACGATCAGTATGTGACACAGTGCACTTTTGAAATAGCTGGCGGTACATCCAGGCTTGACTCGTATACTGTCGGAAGGCTTTCAGACCTGAATGGTGATTATAACAAACTGCAATTAGTGACCAGCTGAGCCAATATGACATTTAAATAAGTCATTCTAAGCCACAGCCCTGAAAACATAATTAGGCTGTCTTCTAAAAGTGACCAAAGTTCACTTGCCTGTAAAATGCTCTGCGTGCAACCTAAAGCTGTTTGCTTGAAAAAAAAAAACAAAAAAAAACATTTTACATCAATGTGATTCATGTGACACACTTGTGTAGCATGTGATATTCCTAATCCTAAATGAGTCTTTATCAGCCTAGCTGTGCTCATAGGATATTAATGTCATTCAGCCTCAGTCCAGGGACATACAGAGACTCAAAGATTAAGTAACGGAGGAACTTAAATCCCTCCTGTGCGTTTGGCATGGCTGTTCTTCTGGGCCAGGACAAGACTGTGAGGGAGTGTGACCATGACAGCTAAACATCAGCAGTCGGCATGGTGCCAGTGTTGAAAGGTTTTCCAGGTATTGTGACAAGATGATAATGCCAACACTGTTCTCGGTATTTGCTTTAAAGTCACCTCTGTGTGTCTTTATGGATTTTTCTTTGTTTTTGTTTAAGTTAAACGATGGGATGAGCTTTAAAAGGCACTTGCAGGAGCATTCCTCATGTGATAAGATAATACCTACTGTAGTATGAATGCTGTAGTTTATACAAAGATAAATTACTTGTTAAAAAAAAAATTAAGCAAATTCTTTGCAGTGAAGGTCTATTGCTCACCCTTATTTTTTTAATTATTTATTGCTCTTTATAGGTCACATTGTTAATGAATATTGGGTTGCACTTTATTTTACAGTACGTGTACTAACATGTACTTATAGTGTACTTACAGTGTATTTATCTAAGAAAGTTGTGGTAATACAAGTTAACTACATGGGGTAGGGTTAGGTTTAGGGGTAGGTTCGGGGTTAGTACCTAGTTATTACATAGTTATTGTAATTACTATAATAAGTACATATATATGTACATGAGGAACAGGACTGTAAAATAAAGTGCTACCGAATATTGTGTCACTCTTGATGCTCAATAGTCTGTAAAGAGCTGTTCAGTCTGCCACAGACCCCCAAATATGATCATCCTAATGTGAGGGACCACCCATCCTAAAATTTAAATGGAAGCTATACAGTATATTTACACGTAAAGACTCTATTCATTCTTTTAAATATTTATACACATTTATAATTCATTTTCTAAACATTAATTGAATAACGTCACCCACTTTATTTGAACCTTCAAATAAGTACAACTTATTTAAAGGTTCTGCATTGACACATTTGTGTCGAGTATGTTATGGGTGTAATGTAATCACACAGAGTGATGTTTATATGTTGATAGCTTGTTACTAGCTTGATGAGGAAATCTAAGGCTTGTCCATATGCCACCATATGTATACACACAGGCATAAGCTTTCACATACAATATGTCAAGGAACTAACTTGAGATAATATTAGAGATATGAGATAAGACCTAACCATTTGAATGTGTGTGTGTATGTTTCCAAGGTGTAACTTGGCTCCAGTGGAGGAGTATGCAGCTGATGTGGGCCTGCGCACCAGTCTGGTGACTATGAACCCTTCTGTGGTGCAGCGTGCTTTTCAGGACCTGAACAGTGAGGAGTGGGTGCAGCGCTTTGTCCGCAGGCTGCAGAGCCTCAGCGGCAGTGTGCTGTGGATCCCTGCTTTCATGGCTAAAGGAGGAGAGGAGCGAGTGGAGTGGGCCATCCGCCTCATTCTTCTGCATACTGTGAACGTCCGCACCGCCTTCCCCTCCCTGCGTCTGCTCCATGCTGTCAGGGGGTACGTGCCCGTGCATTTAAGCCTATTCAACACCCATGCTCACTGTAGCAGGTGTATCAACAATTTCGCTATTTATAGTTCAGGCATCAATATGTTCCCATCCTACCCTGCGACCACAGCAGAGTACTGTTCCTGTAAATGGATTGAGGCACACACTAAGTGCACACTGGCATCTATATATCTGTATTTTTCAGAGAAGGTCTTTGTTAGTTCGCTCAATGAATTCAAGCCCCTCTGGGCTCAGTTGTAGGCAGTTGGCTTTAAATAGCGCAACCTTTGCCTCTTTCATTGACCTCTGCATATTTTAAGTCTGCCGTTCAGCCCTCCTTCAGAGCCGAGTGTCTGGAACCTACCGTCCTTACAATGCACCTATCTGAGGATGGCTTTTCTTAGATGTAACATGGTTTGCCGGGGCCAGAATAAAGGTCAAGCAAGAGACAGGTGTTCAGTGAATGATGTTTCGATGAAAATATGGCATTACGATATGTTGTAGTTGTTCAAATGATAAAAAACAAAGTACATTTGTATAGGAATAGATCGTCTAAAACTTACATCATCTGCATACACTCATTTGGAAATTAACAGCAACAATAAAAACACCCCAAAATTTTTTTTCAGAACTTCATAAATTGCTATTAATTTTCAGAAACAATTAAAAGGTACAGTAAAACACATTGAATTAAACGTGAAATTGAAAAGTAGAAAAACATACTTCAGGAATCTTTCATTTACAACCTCAAGTTTTCAAAAGTCATGAAATACCTTTAGATGGTGCATTAAAATAAAAAAGTGTGCCTGTTTTCAGTAGCTGTATAATAAAAATGTATTTTTTAATCGATAAATCATCAGTGTTTCAGCAAAATAAACTACATTTTATGTGTTTTCAGTGTAGGTTTCCAGTCTGTATTGAATGCTACAATATAAAATGTGTGAAATAATGTCAAAGAGCATCTTTATTGTCCTTATGGGATGCAAAACAATGATTGTTATAAGCTGGTTCTTCTAATTAATCATTCACAAAGATAGCTTAGGCTACTAGTTTGAATAGCTCTGAATCAGTGCTCATTATAATTTATAGCATTGGCAGAGAGAATATTTACTTGATACAATACTGTTCAATGCAGATAGAGAGAGATTTCTCAGTTACACAGAAATACTGAGCAGCACACTAGTTTTGAAACCTTGATAATAATGAGCATCAAATATCATGTGACACTGAAAACTGGAGTACAGGAATACACTATAGGTTAAAATATTGTGAAGTAGAAACCTTTTTTTAACTGTTTTACTTTAATCCCAAATGAATCAGAATAAAGAAATCTGTACTCAGTCCTAATGTACAAAGTCCAGGGGTAGTTTTAATATATGGGGTCTGAAACCCCTTTCTTCCAGGCCCCCCTTTTTCCTCGAGCGTTCTGAATGAATGACACCTCTCGGATACACGGGGAGAGCTCTATTGTGGGGTTTATTCAGGGGTGAGTGGACTGGAGAGGGTTCAGTGCATCTTAATGGACATTGTTCAATTGTCTGATCTCCTCCTTTTAAACGTGGAAGAGCTGCACAGCCATCAGGTTTTTAGCATGAGAATATTTTAAAAGGGGGGGGGGGGGGGTTAGCCTAAATTCAGCAACTGAGCTCAGGCTATTTTTTTTATAACCTAGCTGTTAACACACTTAAGATTTACAATCCCCTGTTACATATGGACTGGCACTTTTTAAAAACCTTATACACCTACTATTCTATTCTATTTTCTTTTTTTATTATTATTATTATTATTTTTCAGTAAAGACGAATTCAGTTGATAAAGTGGCAGGAAAGGTATTTCTAATGTTACAAAAGTTTTTTTATTTAGTTTTGTCCTTTTAAACCTTCATCAAAACTATTCACAGGAAAATCCTTAAAAAGTATCAGTTTCCACAAAACTCTTAAGTAGCACAACTGTTTATTAGAAATAATAGGAAAGCATGTTTTTAGAGCACAAAATCAGCATATTCGCATTATTTCTGAACTACCATGTGACACTGAAGGCTGGACTAATGGCTCCTAAAAATTCAGCTTTCCCATCACAGGAATAAATTGCATTTTAAAATGTAAAAAATATTTTAAATTGTAATATTTCAAAATACTGCCATTTTTACTGTTGTTGTTTTTTGTTTTTTTTTAATCAAATAAATACAGCCTTGGTGAGCTTTTATCAAAAGCCTAAGTTCTTACCGATCACAAATGTTTGAACAGTAATGTCTGATTTTCTGTTTTCTGAAGCTTTTATGTAACTCATATAGAACAGTATAAAATATAAATATAAAACAGTATAGATCAGACTAATTGTAAGAAAGCATGCACTTGAGTGTAATGAATTATGATGACTTCTTATGCACTTGAGTGTAATGAATTATGATGACTTCTTATGCACTTGAGTGTAATGAATTATGATTTCTTTCAGGTACTGGCTGACCAATCATGTCCAGATCAAAAGACCCACCACCGGACTCCTGATGTACACCATGGCTACGCGCTTTTGTGACGAGATCCACTTGTACGGCTTCTGGCCTTTCGCTCATGATCCTGACGGCAAACCGGTCAAGTACCACTACTACGACACGCTAACTTACCACTACACATCTAGTGCCAGTCCACACACAATGCCTTTGGAATTTCGAACTTTAAGTGCCCTTCACAGACGGGGGGCGCTGCGGCTGCACACGGGACCCTGTAAACTTCCAACATGAGCTTTTAAACCCTCATTCCAAAATGGTTTCATACACTGGACCTTATACATGCAGAGAGAAAGAAATCCTGTGAAAAAGATGGATTACCTGAATATTTCAGGTAAATCTCTGACCAAATGTGAGACTGCAATATATGAACAGGTTTTTTTTTTTTTTTTTTTTTAGATTTTTTTTTTTTTTTTGAAGCGTTCAACCTTAAGAAGGTCTTTCATCTCTAATTAAGGCTATTATATATATATATAGTCTCTTGCCATTGTTTTATTTGTTCAGATCCCATGTTTTTTGACATGATTCATTAAGTGTCTTACTTGTTCAGATTTAGTTTTTTGCCATATTTGGTCACAAGGTGAAAGCATATCTGAAAGGGGCTAAACTAAGAGGTTCTTTTTGTCTTTAGTCTTAGCTTTCGGGGACAAGTTGTGTTTAGAAAATGTAAGTCTAAATTAAGAATGTCATTTATTTGTTGCCTTTACAGTCTATGTCCGTTGAGCCCACGGACATCTTGTCTGAATGTACGACTGTTGGGTCAGTTGTTACCGTAGAATTTAGACTTAACATTTTAAATGGTTTAAAGGGGTTTTACCACTACTTTGCTACTTAAATTCTTTTAGACGATAATTTAGACAATAATTTAGTGCCTCAAGTGAGAGATGATGTTATGGTGCATCGTGTGACACTTGATAAAGTTGCCTTAGAAAGACATAGTGAGTAGTGTAAAAGGTTTTGCATTGATGTGCAGTAATACTTGTGGAACATGTGCACTGCGACCGTCTGAACATGTTTGCAGTGAGGCAGCTATCAGAGCGTGTGCAGCCCTGTGCTGAGATACTGTAGCCAAATCCAGTTCACAGCCAGCTGTTCACACACTCTTGTGTACTCAGCCGTGAAGAGACGTTCAGTGTGGAAACTGTGGAATTTGTTAAAGCCACATAGTAGCTGTGATTCTGTATCTAAGGAGGGTTTTTCGGGGTGGGGGGGTTGAATTCTTTTGTATGTGACATATTACACGTGAATGTATTTGTGATAACTTAAAAGTAAAAAACAAAACCAAAAAACACCTTCCTGCTGTACTGATCTGCCCAGTGTGATTGAAAGATCAATGACACAATATATATATTTTCTTTTTTATTTATGCACACACTACAATTCAAAAGTTTGAGGTCAATAATATTTTTTAAAATGTTTTTTCAAAGTCTCTTATGCTTCCCGATATTGTATTTAAATAAAAAATAGTTAAAGTAATATTGTAAAATACTACTACAATTTCAATTAATTGTTTTATTTTAATATATGTTCAAATGTAATTTTTTTACAAGATTTTTTAAATATAATGTTCAAAAGAACAGCATTTAATTAAAATAAATATTTTGTAACAATATAAGTTTTTATTCTCACTTTTGATCAATTTCAAAATGTCAGGGCGATGCAGAAATTATATCCTATCATAACAATGAAAAACAACAACCTTTCAGAGTTACTTCGTTGGTTAGGAAGTATATGGTGTATATGTATATACACACACAAGGCATGTGGTGTGTTTTTAAAATATTTACATTCATTTCAATGTGAACTTGTTTAAGATGTAAGGGAAAAACATTACTTTTATTCAATGATTATAAATAGATCTATTGAAAATATATCTTTAAAATAGACACTATACAGTATGTTTGCCCCCCTCCATCAAGAAAAAAATAATAATTCCAAAAAATAGCTGAGTGACAAATTTCATTACATTTGCTTTGAGGTCCAATAAAAGGACGATTACCTAGAAGTTGTTTGCTAGAGGTTTTCTGGAGGCAGTTAATCAAAATTAGAGAAATGTAAAATATATTTCTGCATAAACATCAGTCCACTGAGGAGCTCCACTAGTGTTTTGAACCTTGTGATCTGTCGTGTTTTTAACATGGAGCATTCGCTGCACATGTTGATCTTATGTCTCCAGTTAAGTTAAAAATAGTTCATTATCTCACCGCAGACGTCAGCAGGCCATCACTCATGCACTACATGCATTTATCCTTTAAAAAAGAAGAAGAAAAAGAAACCCAATTACGCCACAACTGACTGCAGGTCACAGCTTTGACGATGTTCAGAAGAGATGCCCATGTTTCCTGCTTTTAGGATGTGTTGATGATTATCAAAGTGGCTGGTTTTTGAGGAGAAAGGGGGATTGTTTTGTTTCTGTTATTACTGAATGACCTGTGCTGTGTAGTTAGGGACCCTATTAACTTCACACCCAGCCCAGATGTTTGTGGAGATGAGAGCAGCTTTGTCTTCATTGCATGGTAAAACTGGAATGGGTTGTGTAGAATCCTTTTTGTTCTTTCGGTCTCATTCCATATATTGCAAGTTTGATGCTGGATCTCTCAACTAAGGCAAGTTACAAGAAAATCATGCATGTAATAAAGTGTTATTTTTAAAGGAATAGTTCACCCAAAAATTTAACCAGAAAAACATTTTACTGCAAATTTACTCACCCTCATACAATTCAAGATGTAGATGGGTTTGTTTGTTTGTTCAGAACAGATTTGAAGGGATTTAACATCACGTCACTTGCTCACCAATGGATCCTGTGCAGTGAATGGGTGCCGTCAGAACAAGAGTCCAAACATTTGATAAAACAACACAATAATCCACAAGCAATCCGTATTTTGGCCCCAAGCAATGGCTTAATTACTTCACAAGACATTAATTGATGAACTGCAGTCGTGTGAATTATTGTGATTTTTTTTTATAAGCTGTTTGAACTCTTATTCTACCGGCACCCATTCACTGCAAATGACCCATTTGGTGAACAAATTATGTAATCCTAAATTTCTTCAAATCTGCTCCAATTAAGAAACAAACTCATCTACATCTTAGATGGCCTCTGGGCAAGAACATTTGCAGCAAATTTTCATTTTTAGGTAAACAAAACCTTTAACGAAGTGTTTTAGACTTTAAATTTAAAAAAAAGAGAGAAACTGGAACAGAGAAGAGCGGTGATGCCACAAAAAGAATCCAATCTAGGAAAAATGAAAGCCTATATTTTCTTAGAAATATGTGGCGTGATGTCTTGACAGGAAAATTTCTAGAAATGTGGTGTGTTTTAAGGCTTGTGGGTGACCAACGGGTGAGTAGCCGTAGCCACAGAATGACTCAGCTTAAAAGTTTTTTTAAAAGACATTGGCACAGGAAAAGATTGATTTTTAAAAGCCCTTTTATGTCAGGCAAAAAGAGAATTTACAATATCCTTTGTGGTGCTTAAGAAGTTATTTTAGATGGGAACAGCCACAAAGGATTGAAGGCTCATTGAACACCAAAGTTCCACATAAAACTTCAAATGAATTTTTAAAGCTAGAACTGTTTTGTGGAACAAAATAAGTTGGCCTTCTGCAAGTAATGAAGTGACATGCATCCATGTGATGTAGTGAACCTTACTCTTTCAAACTCTCAGTAAGAAACTCTCTACAAAAAACACATTGTTATAACTCAGACAGCTATCAACATGGATACATTTTAAGTGCACTTCACTGTGCAGTTACAAATTAATACTTTAAACATACATATCAGTAACTTTTGACGGAGTACCAACCCACCAATAAAGCACCACCAATTTTGAAACTTGCCATATGTATCTATTTGTCTTTTTTTTATTTTTTGAGTTAGCCTAAACATTATGTGCTACAGCTTAAGCTTGACTAACACTCAACTAAAGGTAAACAGACGAATGGAAAATGTGTTTGCCTTGTATGTTATTCTGTTCTTGAGCCATAACTGGTTAACAAGATTGTGGCAGATCTTAGATATGCCCATCGCACATTTAAGCTCAAACCAGGTTTTAAACACCACATTTGACAAACCTTGCTTGGATTTAATCTTTTGGATTAAGATTTATATTTATTTCATTAATCAAGAACCCCAAAATAAGTACGTTTATGATTTGGTACGCTTCAAAAACAATATTTTACAGTTAGCACAGACATCAACAAGTTTTCTATGGAGAGAAAGATGGCTGTTGATATACACTTTTTTTCCAGTGTTCAGACTAGCAAACATGTTATACAAAACCAGGAAAAAGTTAAAGCATGTATTTTAAGACATGTTCAATTATTGCTCACTCTTATTGGTCCTTAGATGCTGGGCATTAGTCCTTCTCATTAACATTAAGTAGGAGTATCAAGATTATTAGCATTCATATTATTAACATATTGACTGTTTATTAAGATGTAAAGACAACATATTCTGCATGACCATATTCGACTTCCCTAATTCTACCCAATACCTAAACTTAACTACCTTACTAAATATTAATAAGCAGCCAATTAAAAGAGTTTCTTGAAGCATAAGTCATACTTAATAGTTTGTTAATAGTGAGAACTGGACCCATGATACAATATATAGCTGTAGCTTTAAGATATTTCAAAGATACTCTTCCAGTGCTGCTCTAAATCTGGGAAATATAATTGAATATGTCTGATATGATAACGGCTTTGTGTTTAAACCCTTCATGATGTGTGGCACTGCAGTTTTCCACTGCCAAAACCAGTTAATTCATAAAGGAGGTGTGCACAAATCCCCAACCTCAGAAAGCAGCAATATGCCAACAATAATCTCTCAACTCCACATACATCCTCTCTCACACATACATTCAACCCTTATACAGTAAATATGCACAATTAGTGGTTCGTAAATTAATCAATCTCAAAATATAGGGGTTTCATACAGTATATACAGACAATAGTATATAATAAAGATAGTTTCAGTATTGGAGCATAAATATCCATTTAACATTGTCAATAGTCACATTAAAAAAAAAATTTAAAATCTCTGTCCATCACAAATATAAAACTACTCTTTTGATTTGAAACTTTGAGCTGATTAAATCACAGCAAAACTCACTTGAAGTAAAGCAATGTGATTGATTTAACATTTGAGCTCCTAAACCCTTTTAATAATTGTCTGGAATTATTAAAAACCAAAATACATATTGATATGTTGATTGCAATAAAAAAAAAAAAAAAAAAAAATATATATATATATATATATATATATATATATATTTGTTTTTACTATTTTCTTAATCTTGGATTACCTTTCTGTGCTTTCAACAGAAAACTTTAATAAACCATCAGATTTCATGCTGGTTTGGAATGCCAAAACACATTAATACATCAATACATGTAAAAAGTCTTGTTCCACTGATGTTTAAAGCAAATCCGCAGGTGCAGGGAGCACAATTCCTGTATAGATGTGTTCACACAGAGGTATTCGGGGGGTTAAAGGAGATCTTCAACAAAGACTCTGAGCGCAGAATGTAATTCACCTATGAAAAAGCAAAGAATTTAAATAAGAGGGTTAAGTAAGCAAACAAACAAAAAAAAAATACATCAGGTTTGCAGTTGTCAAACTGGTCTAAACTGGTTTGCGTCACTATCAAACAACTACATTGCCAATAAAAAGCTTATAAACGGAGCCATGCCCAGCAAAAAGGAAGCAGTTTCTCTGTCAAAGAACAATTGGACGGAAGGGAAAAGTCAAGTCAAGTCTCACGCTCACTTGCCTTCCAAATAACAACTATTTCTATTGTGCCCTGTGAGGTCCCACACCAAGAACATTCATAGTCGATAGACAAAACATCAACAACTAAAGTCTATGCCAAAAACCAACCATTTCAGACAGAAAGATAGCACATAAACACTCTTCCTCAGTGTAAAATGTTGAAATATGCATTGAGTGCTTAGGAAGTCATTTTCCATTAATATTTTATTCTACTGAGATGAAAGTCCTTAGACATTTCAGTCTTTGTTCTATTTAGAACCACTTCCTTCTCATTCCCACTATGCTGCTACTCTGTTTGTTTACTGAAATATTTAAATGTGGTATAAACTGGAGAAAATATGTATCTGCACTGCACAGATTACATTTATTTCCAACCATCGGGGAAGAAACTGAATCTTGTTTCCTGTGAAGATTGAAGGTATTTAACATGCAGACTTGGAAACAAACTAGTTTACTACATGCCACTAGTTTAGGCATTAGTCCCCCTCTCTTTATATTGTTTTTAAAATGCCCATTTTAAATAGCACTGGAACACCTCTATAAACAAAAATAACTAAGAGGACACAAGTTCATAGAAAACATCTTATTTCACGTCACTGCACATAAAGCATGCTGTGGTAAAGCAGGCTACTCACCTGTACTTGACATCGAACAGGCTCGAGTCGTCTTCTTCGTAATATTCTTCATTTAAAGGCGTCATCTCAACACGCTTGGTGGGAGTTGTGATGATGTCATACTTGCGCATTTTTCTGATCTTCTTTGTCGATCTGTTCAAACCAGAGACAGAGAGGACAGGTGAGTGAGGTTGTGACCCGTATGTTCAATAGTGTATGAGAGTTTTCCAGTTAGTCTAGTAATGGGAAATTCTTATTTCGATTCGGATTCATCCAATTGATTCTGATTCCTTAATTAATGGATTGAAAAAGCCAACTTACTGATCTACTATTTAATCTTATTATTATTCTTCTGAGCCAAAATTGAAACAATTTCAATTTTAGAAATTTTAGCTCCTAGAGCTTTCAAGATAGAACCACCAAACTCAGGTCAGACCTTTAGACTGGTCTGTCTCGGGTTGCTATATCTTTATTGATCCGGCTTACGTTTTTCATAAACCAGACTACCAAAACCACCTAAGTTGTTTAGGTCACTGGTCTTAGCTGGTTTTTACTGAATCAACTGGTTTTATCTGGTTTTAGCCGGATTAGCATAAAAACATGTTAACAACATACTAGTAACTTGGTAATCAGACTAGAAACATGCTTTTAACATTGTTTTAAAGTGGTTTTGGCCACGGCCATGCTGGTCTTTGCTGGTTTCTATGATTAGCTGGTTTTAGCTATGACCACTGGTTTTAGCTGGATAAGCATAAAACATGTTAACAACATGCTAGTTACTTTGCTAATTATGCCAATAACATGCTAGTCACTTGCTAGTCATGCTAGCAACATCCTAGTCACTTGTTAAACATGTTAACAACATGCAAGTCACTTGTTAATCATGCTAATGACATGCTAGTCACTTGCTAGTTGTGCTAACAAAATGCTACCAACATGCTAATCACTTGCAAATCATGCTAACAACATGCTAGACACTTTGCTTAACATGCTATCAACATGCAAGTCACTTGCTAATCATGTTAACAACATCCCAGTCACTTGTTAAACATGCTAACAACAGGCTAGTAACTTTGCTATTCATGCTAATGGCATGCTAGTCACTTGTTACTTGTGTTAACAACATGCTAGAGACCTGCTAGTCACTTGCCAATCATGCTGGAAACGTGCTAATGGCATGCTAGTCACTTGCTATTCATGCTAAAAACATGCTAGTGACATGCTAGTCACCTTCTTATCATGCAGGAAACATGCTAGCAACTTGCTAATCATGCTAATGAAATGCTAGTCACTTGCTTGTCATGATACCAACATGCTAGTGAAATGATAACCATGCTGGAAACATGTTAACGACATGATAGTAACTTTGTGATCATGCTAGCGACATACTATTCACTTGCTAATCATGCTAGTATAAAATGTCTTATCTATTTATCTATCTGACTATTTATCTATTTATTTTTCTGATAGGTTATATTGCCTTCAAAACTTTCAAACTACTTTAAATTATTTAAAACTGAAAACCCTCAAACTTTAAGCTTTTTAAACTACTTCAAACCTTCTGCCTAGGCTTTTTCAAGCCAACTTAAAGTTTAACCACAAACTTTACTATCTAGTTGTTCTATTAATGATACAAAGAATTGTTCATTCACTTCCCTTCACAGTCTGTTTCCAAGTTGGTTCATTTTAAAACTGATCTAATAAATAACAATATAAAATAATTCCGTCAAAAGTTCTGTTAGTGACAGACTTTTCACTGAATTTTTTAGAAATGACAATAACTGATTCTGGCTAGCCTATATTATCATGTCATTCATTTAACGTTATAGTTTATAAAACACCACTTCAACAAAACTCCTAAGGCTATTTAATTACATCCAGTGGGATAACGAGTGAACGCTAACAGAGAATCTAGAATGTTCCGAAATTAACGAATTGTAGGCTATATTACAGCCTATATATATATATATATATATATATATATATATATATATATATATATATATATATATATATATATTAGAAGAACAGTGACACTAAACTGCACAGATATTTAAGTCGAAAATTACAATGTTTTAAATTATGGGAAAGGTGCCATTTTCTTGGAAACAACAAAACCAGAATATCAGCAAAGTACTCAGATCAACAAAATACTAAGCCATTAAAATATAGGACAAATTATGTTTGGCCCACCTGAATAGTTTTATGACAAGGCACGTGATTAGCAAGGTTGTTAATACAAATATGACAATCGAAATGCTTTTGATGGTAGGAAGATCCCTTAAAATGGTAGAAATTCGAGATCCAGCCGCTGCATCTGTTGCATTATCTGATGGGTGTTCTTCTTGAGGCGGTAATGTTGAACTGAGCTGCGTCGCCCAGGATGGATGTGACTCTCCGTTCACCTCATGCGCAAAGACAATGAGAGCAATGGCCAAAGTATATAGCCACATGTTGTTACCCTATTTAAACTGTTTGCTTAATGTCTTGTATATTGAAAATAATTAATATATAGAAGGTCTACAAACTCGAAATATGAACAACAGCTGGCTGACGAATGGTGTTTGGAAATGATGCGCTGACATGTCAAATATCCCACGGTTCCCACCGTCGCTCGTCAAACATGTCCTCGCGAACTATCTGTCTTCCAGCTCGAGCGCTCCGTTTCGTTTGTTGGTTTGCACTCGCACGCAGCTCGGCCCGTTATCCAGGATGTTTTCTCTGGAATGTGTGTCGCCAGGAGGAAATGTGGGCTTTCCAAACCCGGAAGAGCTCCAGGAGGACTCCAGACTGACGAGGAACCAATGCGCGTCAGTGCTGGCCACAAACCTGCAGTGATGGAAGAAGAGCGCATGTTGATCGTTGTGTTAATTGGCGAAATATTGCATTGTTCCACGAGAGTAGACTACACATCAAACAGTTTTACAGTAGACTTTTAAATAATGAATCTGTAGCCATAAGTGTTGTTGTTTTAGCTATTATAAATTATATGGTACATGTTGCAAACAAACCTGTCTGTATGTCTGTCCAAAGGAATAATTTGTTTTTAAAAAGGACCCAATGTTAGACACAGGTGGGTAAAGTTTATTTTTTAATAATTTTAGCCAATTTAAACATTTTGTGCAAGGAGCACATACTATTTTATAAATAAGATAATGATGTAGATTTTACAAAGAGGCTTTTGTTGAAGAATTGGCTACTATATACCACAACAGAAAATCTCTTATCTTTATCCAAAAAAACATATCTGTTTCTAAAATAAGAGAGCATAAAATGTACCCTGCGACAAAAACAGCCTGCTTGATTTTAGAGAGAGTGGAAAATGGTCATGAAAATAATAATAATAATGAGACTCTTTTAATGCCCCCAAAAATGACTAACATTATGACTGGACCTCACAGGGATAAATCCATGATTTGACCCCTTAAGATTGTGAGTAAAGGAAATGTGTTATTCTTGGATTAGGCTTTGGCTTTCTTTCCTGTCTTCTATCCTGTTATTTAACAATATTTAACAGAGGAGTCCTTCTAAAGAAAATTAACTTTAAGATCAGAGAAGTAAAGTGCATAGTTTATATTAGCCACATGATGGCGCAATGTTCACAAGTTACAGTTAGTGGACAGAAAGTACTGTGCAAATTCTTTCTCCACACACCAAAATAAAGTGGTGTGTAGCATGTCAATAGGAAATATCAGTTTACATTTCCAACTATTCCTTTTGCCATTAATTATAACAATCTAGTGAGATTTTTGTATGCACAAGGAGTTTGACAAAGGCCAGTGCTCTGCAAAGATTTGTATGTAGGTTTCTTTTATTGTCTTAGAGACATTGCTACAGTTCTACAGGATTTAGTTTCTTCAAATAATCCTATATGGACTGGATGATGGTGAGATCAGGTCTCTGTTTGCAGCACTGGTGTGTTGCAGAGTTTAGCTCCAACCCTAATCAAACACACCTGAACCAGCTCATCAAGGTCTTATTAGCTATACTTCAAACTTCCAGGGAAGTGTGTTGAGGCAAGTTGGAGCTAAACTCTGCAGGTTACTGGCCCTCCAGGACCAAGATTGGTGACCCCTAATAGATAAATTACTGATTAAAAATAATCAATCATAGACGGCCACAAGAGGGCTCCTAGAATATATATATATTTAACCAGCCCTTATTTTATTTAACATTACTCAAATATTTTCTTTGATTCATTCAGTGCTACACTAACATGCACCCAAGATTTGCGTGCTGATATTAGGGACCATAATACCATACATTATCATTTATTTATTATATAGTTCAGAAAAATACAGACAAAATAAAAACATATATATATTCTTGGTTGTCCACATATAATCAATAGATTTCAGCTCAAAGCCTCTGCCTTCCATTTACAATCCACCTGGTGCATTTGCTAATGCCTACGTGGCATGACTTTAGAGAAGAAGGGGGAGGGAGTCAGGAATGATCCAATTACAGTTGCTTAGTAACCAACTGTGGTATGCAGTCTAGCTAGAGCAGATAGAAAAGAGCCCTTGACAGAGCTGAGCTACTGCTGGCCACTGTACACATGGGCTACCTGTTCATAAACTAAATGTTAAAAATATATAAACAACTCATGCAGATGAGTTTTAGATCAATATGTTATTCATATTGCAATATAATTAATCCAACGTGTCTTTTTTGGGATGTTGCAACCTGTACATAAAACCTTTTATTTATACAATCTTTTTTTTCTTGGTTAAGCTTGCACTGAAAAAGCAATTTGTATTGTTAGCCTGTTAATGTAAATACACCCTAATCTTATATATATATATATATATATATATATATATATATATATATATATATATATATATATATATATATATATATATATATATATACGTAACCATACTATAAATTAATATTACGTTTATATTAAATAAAATAATCAAATCTACTATTTTATTTTCAAGTTTTGACTATTTAGTTGTGTTTTTATTATTAAAGATGTAATAACAAGACAATTTCAAATTGAATAGTTTTAGCTCAATCAGCCTATAGGTTTTAATGAATAGTGAAGATGGAATTACTGAATAATATCTGTGTATTAAATAATAATAATAACACTAGTAGCATGAAACTCTGGGCTTTCTGGGCCAATTTGTTTACCCACAAATTCCTTATTAACAGAAGTCTTTCATATTTAATATAATTTAAGGTTAAGGACTGAGTGAAGACACAAAATTAGATCAATTAACCACAAAACTTGTTTCGACTGACTTAATCTTACAAATGTTTACATTCAAATGAAACTACAAAATTAAAATAATTTTATATATTTATTCAAATCACATTGTGATGAGATCAACTTGGGAATTTCACACACACACACACACACACACACACACACACACACACGCATATATATAAATATATATACAGTAAAGACCAAAAGTTTGGACACAACTCATTCAAAGAGTTTTGTTTATTTTCATGACTATGAAAATTGTAGATTCCCACTGAAGGCATTAAAAAACTATGAATTATCACATGTAGAATTATATATGGAATTATATACATAAAAAAGTGTGAAATAACTGAAAATATGTCATATTGTAGGTTCTTCAAAGTAGCCACCTTTTGCTTTTATTACTGCTTTGCACACTCTTGGCTTTCTCTTGATGAGCTTCAAGAGGTAGTCACCTGAAATGGTCTTCCAACAGTCTTGAAGGAGTTCCTCGAGAGATGCTTAGCACTTGTTGGCCCTTTTGCCTTCTGTCTGCGGTCCAGCTCACCCCTAAACCATCTGGATTGGGTTCAGGTCCGGTGACTGCGGAGGCCAGGTCATCTGGCGCAGCACCCCATCACTCTCCTTCTTGGTCAAATAGCCCTTGATGCCTTCAGTGTGACTCTACAATTTTCATAGTCAGGAAAATAAAGAAAACTCTTTGAATGAGAAGGTGTGTCCAAACTTTTGGTCTGTAATGTACACACACACACACACACACACACACACACATACTCTCACTCACTCACACAAAAAAATATACAGCAATTTTAAATTAATCAATTATGGTCTGTGGTTTTCATTATTATAATAGACTTTAAAACTTAGTTCTACAACATAACACTGTCATGTCATATCTCAAACATAAATTATTCAAAGTCTCACAATCTTGTTACCGTTTTCTTATTAAATAAATAAATAAACAATATTTAAAATTCACCTTTGAGTTATGACTGTGTAATTTATCTTCAGGTCTCTTTGTTTAGCCTAATGTTTACCCATAAATCAAAATTTGATATGCTGTTCAAAAGTTTTGGATCAGTAAGATTTGTAAAGTTTTTTTTAAATAAGTCTCTTCTGTTCTTCGAGGCTGCATTTATTTGAAAATACAGAAAAAAACAGTAACATTGTAAAATGTTAATACTATTTAAAATAATTATTTTCTATATTAATATACTTTCAAATATAATTCATTTCTGTGATGGAAAGTTATAGAAAATTACTACAGTCTTCAGTGTCACATGATCCTTAAGAAATCATTCTAATGTGGTGATTTAATATAAATTTTGGAAACAGTTGTGCTGCTTAACATTTTTTTATATACTTTTTTCAGGATTCTTTGATGAATAAAAAGTTAAATAGAACAGAATATATTCAAAAAGAAATGTTCTGTAACAATATCCAATGCCATTTAAAAGTTTGGGGTAAGTATTTATTCTTTTTTTTAATGCTGTTATTCGGCAATAATGTGTTAAATTGATAAAAATAAGTGATAATGAAAACTTATATTGTTAGAAAAGATTTAACTTTATTCATCAAATAATGCTTAAAAAAAGTATCACAGGTTCCAAAAAACGGTTAGTTTAGAAAAAAGGGTTAGTTCACCCAATGATCAAAATTATGTCATTAATAACTCATCCTCATGTGGTTCCAAACCAGTAAGACCTCCGTTTATCTTTGGAACAGAGTTTAAGATATTTTAGATTTAGTCCGAGAGCTTTCTGTCCCTCCATTGAAACTGTGTGTACGGTTTACAGTACATGTCCAGAAAGGTAAGCAAAACGTCAAAGTAGTCCATTTGATATCAGAGGGTCAGTTAGAAGTTTTTGAAGCATCGAAAATATATTTTGAACCAAAAATAGCAAAAAACTACAACTTTATTCAGCATTGTCTTCTCTTCCGTGTCTGTTGTGAGAGAGTTCAAAACAAAGCAGTTTGTGATATCCGGTTCATGAACGAATCATTCGATGTAAACGGATCTTTTTGAACCAGTTCACCAAATCGAACTGAATCGTTTTACACGGTTTGCGTCTCTAATACGCATTAATCCACAAATGACTTAAGCTGTTAATTTTTTTAATGTGGCTGACACCCCCTCTGAGTTCAAATAAACCAATATCCAGGAGTAATTCATTTATTCAAACAGTACACTGACTGAACTGCTGTGAAGATGAACACCGAGCCGAGCCAGATAACGAACAATAGACTGACTCATTCACGAGTCAAGAACCGTTTCTGTCAGACGCATCCGATTCGAGAACTGAGAAGCTGATGATGCTGCGCATGTGTGATTCAGTGTGAAGCAGACCGACACACAGGGCATCTGAACTGAACTGATTATTTTGTTGATTGATTCTGAACTGATTCTGTGCTAGTGTTATGAGCGAGGGTAAACCGAAGGCTTGAATCAAGGGCAATCATCGCCAATGACACCATTACGTCGAGCGCAAAAGAACCGGTGAACCATTTTCTTCAACCGGTTTATTGAATCGAACTGTCTGAAAGAACTACTGGTGATCCGAAAACCGATGCAACCGGTTCTTGACTCGTGAACGAGTCAGTCTATTGTTCATTATCTGGCTCGGCTCGGTGTTCATCTTCAGTTCTCTCTTCACATCAGTTCAGTCAGTTCAGTCTCTGCCACATTAAAAAAGTTAACAGCTTAAATAATTTGTGGATTAATGCATTTTAGAGATGCGAACCATTTAAAATGATTCAGTTCGATTTGGTAAACTTGTTCAAAAAGATCCGGTTACATCGAATGATTCGTTCGCGAACCGGATATACCAAACTGCAGAGTTTTGAACTCTCTCACAACAGACACGGAAGAGAAGACAATGCTGAGTAAAGTTGTAGTTTTTGCTATTTTTGAGCCAAAATGTATTTTCGATGCTTCAAAAAAATTCTAACTGACCCCCTGATATCAAATGGACTACTTTGATGATGTTTTTCTTACCCATGTACTGTAAACCATACACACAGTTTCAATGGAGAGACTGAGAGCTCTCGGACTAAATCTAAAATATCTTTAACTGTGTACTAAAGATGAACAGAGGTCTCACGGGTTTGGAACGACATGAGGGTGAGACATTAATGAGATCATTTTGATTATTGGGTGAACTAAGATTGGAGTAATGATGATAAAAATTCAGCTTTGCATCACAGAAATGAACTTTATTAAAGTAGCCTATATTAAAATATAAAAGTGTTGTTTTAAATTGTAATAATATTTCACAATACTAGGCTACTGTTCTTTCTGTATTTCTGATCAAATAAATGCAGCCTTAATTAGCAGAAGAGACTTATTTAAACATCACATATATTATTGATCCCAAACTTTTGAACAGCAGTTTTTTTTATCAAAAACAAAATTAGTTGCTGTCTGACTCGGAACACATGGTTCAAAAATGCAAATCCTCTTCGTGGTTTTCGAACTAAAACTGAGCAGCTCTTATATTGTTATAAATGCCATGGCTCTATATGTGTGGTAGGCTACAGTAAGGTAAGTAGTTATTTTATCAGTTTTATTTGGAATGCTTTGTCTTTGTATCGTTAGTATTTGTGGTTAAATGATAGTGTTGAGAATATTCTAGTCCAAAAATGTGTTGTTTTTTACGGTCAATGAAATCAAAGGTTAGTTTACGGATACATTCATGGATGCAGCGTTTCTTCTACCCAGAATGCTGCAGTGAGAGGAAGTCGTCTCTGCTTACGCTGAAGCCCAGGGCAGTGCACTGACTCGCTCAGTATAACAGCGCAGGCGGAGAGGACGAGGAGCTCACACGGAGAGAGCAGACGACGGCGACGGGCGGAGATGGCGATGCGGCGCGCTCTGAGAGAGAAGAGCTCATTAAAACGAAGATTAGCGAAGAGAATGGCGTCGATCCGTTCAGATGAAAGAGCAGATCACGGCGATGGGGATGGTAAGTTTATATTGTAGATTTGAACTTATAAACGTGTTTGAGCGAGTGCTAGAGACGCGCCAATATGGTGGAAAGGAGAGGGTTCGACGAGGTGTTGTAAAATGGCCATGATGGGGCCATTGCCAAGGACTGAAAAATGGGATTCCGTCGATTTAATCGACGATTTTATGGTAAAAACATCGCGAAAATGTTAGGAAAACAATGCGTGGATATGTTGCAGGAAAACTGTGAAGATTTCAACTGACAGCAACGACGAGAAACGAGGATTTAACTGTCTACGCATTTTAAATTCGCTTTGTCCTTGAGGGAACATAATGTCCTTGTAACATTCGAAAGCGGAAAAATATATTTATTAAATGTCAATATTGTTGAAACGATGCAATTTTGGATGTTTCATTGCCATTCTCAACATTTTGTATGTCTTTTGTTGATTTCAGATGTTTTCTTTGAATAAACAATTTTATTGATCATTTTAATGCATTTATTGTGTGTTAATTATTGAAAAAAATATTTTCTTTTCCCCGATGTACATTGTTTTGGACTTCTTCAGAGAACATTGTGAATATTTCAACGTACCATAGGATTTAGCACAATTTTGATGTTTTACTTTATTTTCAATTTTAATTTTTTTATCTGCGTAAAATGTAATTGTTAAACGTGTACATTTTATGATCTTTTCCACTTGGTAATGAACTTGGATAAAGGTATCCACTTGTATTTATTTTATTTTGAACAACATTTATGCTGTATTTTTCGACGTTAAATAATAGGGTGTTGGCTTTTAACCCATTGTGGTCCACAAGAGGAATTTATATTTTTTTAAAAACGTAGAAAATTGTTTCTTTTATTTCTGTTTTCTTTTTTGGTCAGAGATTTAGTGTAAAGTACATTTGTACTTGATTAATGTGGTTTTATCGTATTAAATGCCTTAAAATTGTCCAAAAATGATCGATCGGCATATAAAAAAAGTTAATTAAACCTGTAATTTCTGTTTTCCATATGGTTGTTGCCAAAATATCATAGAAACATAACCTAGAAAGTAATACTTTTTAGTATGTCTTTACTTAAAGTGCAAAATGTTAGTTTTTAAATAATAAATGAGGTCTTTGCTAAATATGTTTGTAGAATAAACTACACTCCCCTGATGTTCCGAAAACAAAGGTTGCATGTAAGAATAAATAAAAATAACCCATGAGTCCTCAGTAATGTTTTTATATTAGAGGTTTCTGATTTATGTATATTCTTTGGTGTATATGATGTATTATGTACATGTAGATTCGAAACAATAGTATTTTACATTTACTTAGACGTTAGCTGAAAAACAATGTATTTCATGTAGAGAAACCACATGACTGATATTTATGTCGAGCATTTTGATGCTGAAGTGAGCATTACTATGTAAAGGAGACAATACAATGCTAATTGTATATATTGTTTTTTTGTGTACAGGAATCGGAACAACTGGATGAAAGATGATGGTGTTTCGTTCCGTCTCATAACATGTAAATGTAAGTGTCGATAATGTAATTAAAAAAAACTGCTGAGCTTTGTAAATTACATTTCAAGCAATCTTTCACCTTTTATTTACTTTTTCACTGACTACCAATAGGTTGTGCTCTAAATCAAATTGTAAGACGAATTTTCAATTTAACGAAGAATCTTTTTGTTGTTAAAGGTTCGTGATCTTCCAATCGTCAATGAAAGATGAGGAAAATGATTTTCGCTGTAAGTATTGCAATTAAAGAAGCCTAAGCTAATTCTTATCTTTTCTTGAACATCATACAGTTTATATTTTAGCTACTTATGGTTATGTTGAATATTTATTAATGCTTTGAAAATGCTTCAGATTTACTTAAGTTTTACGTAAAGCAATTTTTGTTATTTCTGAACTGCATATGTTTTCCATATATTTTAAACCATAAAAAAAATGTAGAACCTAGTTTGCTATAGCCATACCATTTGTTAATGTAACCGTAACATTCTACATGGTACTATGAACTTTGTACTTGCAACTTTCTTTAACGATGAAATGCAGACAGAAAAAAATACATTATTAGAAGAAAATGTTAAAGGCAAGTGTGAAGAAAAAACATTTTGGGCATTTTAATAACCTTTGTACGCATGAAAATTAACACTTTCAATTAACATTGTTTCTAGAAAAATGTTCCTATTTTGACACGTTAGACAATATAGCTAATGTTATAGTTTGCTTTTCGTTGCTCCATTAATAGCTGGAACTTAGCGTTTAGTTTTTTTTTTTTTAAGTTGCTTAAATTCATTAAAGTACATTTATTTATATTTCACCGCTGAGAACATGTCAGTATCTCTAGTGTGAACTGCTTTAATGCAGCAAATAGATTTTTTTTTAAAGGACACATCACCTTATAACAAATTTTTATAATTACAATAAGAATTTATTTAAAGTAATTTTGTCACTCAAGTTATAGTTGGGATTGTTGTTGTTTTACTTGACGACCAATTACAATAACCAATTATTAATAATAAAAATAATAATAATAATAAAAGTTTACTAGCATACCACAAACTCGTTGCATTTTATTGAACACTTTACAACACCTTTCAGTTCTGATTTCAGCTTATGAGAACTTAGTATCCAGAAAATTTTATTCAGCAGTTTCGGTTCATGCACTCCCTGGGAATCGAACCCACAACCTTAACATTATTAACATTACCATTACCATAACTTACTTTTACTACTGTCTGAGCATGAGGTAATGGCAGTGCAATTCCTGCTCAAAATGTGATTTGTAATAGCATGTTAGCTACTTCATTGCAACCAGAGTAATGGAGCCTAATTAGTGATAACTTTTATGATTCACAACGCAAGCAGCAATGTAATTATTGCTAATTTTAAGTATTACACTTTGGTGAGTAGTTCCTCCTGCACTGTTTGTGCTTCAAATGAGAACAAGGAGAGCTGCTGTTATTTTCTAAATGATCAGACTCAATATTTTAATCCGACAAATATTAAACTTAGCTTTTACTTTTAAAAAAATTGTCCCATATATAGTAGACATGGTCCCATGTGACTTGTTTACTGGCCACGATTAAACATTTGCATTTAGTCAATTAGCAGTCGATTTTATCCAAAGCCATTTACAAATGAGGAAAATGGAAGCAATCAAAATCAACAAAAGAGCCATGATACACAAGTGCTATAACATTTCTTAGTTTAAACGCAACAAAAGTATGTTAAACTCAAATAAGTCACAACTGCATAGCAATACGCCAACAACTACTCAGAACATCCGGATAAAGAAGCATTACTCACATTTTCAACAGAAAATAGTTACACCGGTGATATCGGTTCCTGAACGTTTTTTTTTTTTTTTTTTTTTATGCCAACTTTATGAAATTCATTTAAAAAAGATTACATTACACATTCCCTCACTGAGGCTACGTCCACACGAAGCCAGACCTTTTCCTATCTGATCTTTTTTTTTTTTTCTCATCTCAAGAAATATCTGCATCCTCACGAAACCACAAAATGATGTAGTAAACATGGCAGACCAGCATGTAGCGCTGTAATTCTGCCACATATGAAAAGAGAAGACTTGGACTATACACATACCTTGCGCGCGGTACAAATGAACATGGAACAATGCGTTTATTAATCTGTGTTAATGTTAGTTAATAAAAAGACAATCGTTCAGTGTCTGTTCATGTTTTGGTTGCTGTTACGTGATGTCTGACTAGAGGCGAGACGTGGGCTGATGACGTCATCATTTCAGAAAATATACAGATTTACTGTCTACACCGTCAAGGCGAGCGCCAGATTTATCCATTCTGGGACCCAGTATCATAAAATCCGGTTTCACTCTCCCAAAACGTCTGATACGTGTGGACAAAACGCATATAGAATATAAATGTATACGTAATGCGAATCGCATCTCTGTGTGAACAGAGCCTCACTCAAAGGCTCATCTCCTGCACAAAGGAAGAAAATGTAACACAAACAATAAATTAGTTCAAATAATTTTAATAAAGCTCAAATCGTTTTTAGTGCAAAATTAACAGATTTAGGTCAGTATGTGAGGCTCCACTGCTGCATACTTGAGATCTGTAAAATTAGAATATCCGTTATAGCCCTCTCTTCACTGATGTCCCCAGGACTATTGTCCTTAGGCTACTTTAACACTACAGTTTTTTTTTTTACACATAGCTTAGACCAAAGAATCTTTTCTATTCATTTTCCAATGATGTATGCTATCTGATGAGCATTTCTCTTCTGACTCCGAGGAAGCTCATTCGCTGCTCATATGTCAATCATATTACGCATATTCATAACCTGCCCTGTCTCCTGTGATGGATGTTACACTTCCAGAAAAACAATTCTGTGGATAAACGCGATTTAAGATGATTTGCATGTGATTTTCATGCGATTCTGTTTAAGGTGTTTACATGAGAAGTGCTAAGCAGGTGTAGTGATTAGCTTGATATAAAAGGCTACAAATAACACATTTATGCAACATTATATGACCAAAACCCTCTTTAGATCACAATCAAAAGTTATTACAAACACTCCTTGGTGGTTTAAAGTGAGTTTTGAGTAGATGCATTGTATACATTTTATAAATGTTCTTATTTAGCATGAAGCTACAGTGTGCATGAATGGTCACACATGCATTTTCCTTGAAGCCTCGCCAGAGCCAATCACTGTTTAGGCACATAAGGCATGCTGTATTCTTATTGGCTTACTGGCTTTGAGATTAACCCCTTGGGTATCAAAATTTTGTACTGATTAAGTCATTTTTTGATAAAATGGTGTAAAAAAAGAAATCTCAATATAGAGTTTTATACTTAAAATCTCACTGATTCTCTTTATCCCTGCAGGTGATGTTTGCCTGAAGAGGAAGAAGCTTCAGCAAAGTTTCAAGGAAGGGAAGACTACTCTGTAAGTCCTCACAGTGTTATTTGTATCAAGGTTTTACTCCATGTGTCTGTCATTTTAGCTACAATTGGGCCCCACAGTTCTAGTAACATATTTTAGCTCTAGCAAATGTACTAGTCACTTAACGGCATAAAATGGAAGTTTCATGAAAAAAAAAAAAAAACATTTAGAATTGCTGCAGTTCATCACAGTTTTAAAAAGGGTAAAGAAAAAGTCTATAAGTTTAATAAAATGGTGTTAAGAAGGACTACATGTTACAGCTTTGAAAATTGTTCATGTTCTGCATTTTTCACTTGGTGTTGATGTCCACACATCTTACATTTACTTGTCTTCAGTACCTGATCATGCTTGGGTGCCGTCCTCACTTCATCTTGTTTTCAGTGGAAACCTTTCTTGAGATCAGTGACTTGTTTCTTATGGAGTCAATTCTGCTTGTGTGCAACTTGTTTTACACACCTTGATTCTGGGCCACAATTGGACTCCTTTTGTTTTCACTGACTTTTGCATACTTCATTATGTGTTGGAACAGATTTCTGTGACCTGCACTAGTGCCACATTTTTACTGGAATACCCTGCCCTGCATTTCTGCTTTCCTTGTATGACGTGTAGAGCGTAACTTTTTCTGCATTTGATTTTGGGATGGGTATCCAGACCAAAAAACATAGTCCGTTACCATTGCACATTAAAAAGTGTGCCTGCTCCAGTGCATTATTCCATATCCTTCATATAAAGACATTGTATTGACACAGTTGATGAAAAGGGATTCAAAATGACTTGAAGGAAAATTAACTTAACTTGAATAAATCTATTAAGGCTGCACGATAAATCGAATGTGATTGTCATGCGTATCTTGTCAGTAAAGCCGATTCTGTGACTAGTAGTAAATCTCCAGCACCTGCTTTCAGATGTAGCAGCGTTTACTACACAGAGCTGTAGTTCACTGACAAGCTACGCAAAATCTTGTCATAATCGCAGTCGATATAATCGCGTGATTATGACATCTAAAAAATCATTCTGTGATTGACAGCTGTTGAAGTAGATCGTCAGTGAACTACGTGTGTAATCAATGCTGTAATAAATACCACATTTAATAACATGTTTTAACTCAACTCACTTCATAACATTAAATGAGTGTTTGAAAAAAAAATCCTTCTGTTAGAGGATGTGGCATTTTTACACAGAATAAGGCACACAATATATTTAATATTATTCTAAGCATTGATAAAGGCTATGTCGCATTGTATTACATACTTGATTATGATAAATATTATAAGACGTACTCTGACAAACCATATATTGTCGTAGTCGTGTTTATTAGTCCTGTTGAGTCCACGAAAGCAGTTAAATATTTAGTTTATTCCGCAACCGATAGCCATTTCCTGTATTTCTTCTGCTTGGGTGTATTTGAAGTTTTGAGCGCCCTCTGACCTTCGGATGGAAATTTAATTCTGATCACAGAACCATGCTTCACTGAAAGATACGCATGACAATCGCAGTTTCTGCATAATCACGGTTTATCGCCTTTGCGATTTAATTTCGATTAATCGTGCAGCCCTGAACTCTAGTAACAATATCAGTAAGCAAATGCCTCGTCTTTGTTGAGAATGAGGCTTTGACTTGGAGTCTTTTAATCACTTTTCTGATGCCTGACTTGTATTACATGTACTTCATACCTGGCCCCTTTTTCCCTTTGGGATATTTTTCTTTTTACCACTTGGGACAACTTATTCTTCTTTTCATTAAGTCCCTTCTTATATTTGTACTTATACACATCTGTATGCATATTTCTCTAATTTAAAAATGAACCTTTTCTAATGTGACTTCCCATTTTTAGTGGTTAAGCCACTTTGTGACACTTTTATACATACACAAACATGCGCATGCGCACACACACACACATAATAAGAATGAAGTCTTTGCAGCCTTAACATTCTGCATGCCATAAATTTATCGATTTTACAGTTAAGTTTTATCGTGTTCTTTAATGCAGTTTTTAATATGGTCCAAGTTACATGTTGTAATAACATTTCTCAGGAGGACACACTACAGTAATTTAATTAACTTAACTCAATAATTGAAGCTTTTTTTCATTCTCATTTCAATGCTTTTCAACTGTAGTATTCTAACTTGGATAACTTTATTCTTGTATCAATGACTATTGGATACAGAAAGATTGCAATATAGTAACCTTTAGTGAAGCACATTTACAGAAATGATAGCTAATGACAGACATATGTTGTAACACTACAGGAATTCAATGCTTTTCATGTGTTTTTCTTTTATGATGTGATCATTTACACTAAGCATAAATCATAAAGCTACTTTCTGAGTAATAAGTTAGTAATAAGAACTTAGTGAACCAAATCCAGGTATTACAGATTTTTTCCGATAGTTGAAAGAAAAGGTTTCTGTAGTGTTGTTTCTTGTGATTTATGCTTCTGAAATTGTGCAAATAGTTTCTTGCAACTACATCTAGTAGGTGAATATAATGAAATCATGCAAACCTGCGGAAACTATTTAGCATTTTTTTTTAAAGCAATTTTTGAAAAAAAAAAAAATCTTTCGTTGTCTGTTATGATGCTATTGTTATTGTATGGACAAGTTTTGCATGTTAATTTTGAAGTTGTTCTAATTGACCATATGAAGCTACCTTGGGGGATTAACCATTGTCTTAAACTTTAATATCGTTAGATGGAAAACTATATAAAATAGGATACTGATTGATTAAAAAAAAGTTTTGTTAATTGCTACATTACAGTTTGTATGAAAGGCTGTCATCGCATCTTAAAGAGTACATTTGGGGTTTATGTTTTTTCCCTTTTTTTCATTAAGAACCAATTCTGGACAGTCAAGTGGAGACTACTGCTTAATGAGGAAGATGGCGGCTCATGTTTTGCTTTTGGATTTGGAAAGAGACATTTTTTTTGTTTGTGATTTGCTATGATATTTGAATTCATTCGCTGATGTGCTCAAATTGTATGTATTTTTTTCATATTTGAATGCATTGTTGTTTTGATGAAATGCCTGTATTTAAAAAAATTTAAATGCTGATTTGCCTTTTTAAAAGAAAAATAAAAAAATTGTGATTGAACGATCAAGTTGCCCTTATTGGATGGAGAATAAGAATGGCGCTTCATAAATTATTTACTTTGCGATTTTACATCGAAGTTTAACACTGCTTGTCCAGGTTTAAGTTTTTATTTTCTTATTTAAACAAAAAAACAAACAAACAAAATACAGGTCTGCTATGTTATTCAATTAACAAACTATAAATTATTAACTGATAATCGAGGTGATATTTTCAAATATTAAAGGGTCTTTGTCATTTTCAACTGCCCAAATCTGTTTATTTTATTTTGTTTTTTTTATTTTAGATTTTTTATTCATTTGATGTACTCCATAATTATGAAGCTTTCTCAAATTATTTTTGTTCATTCCATCTATTTCTTGTTGAATTGATTGCTCATTTGCTCAAAAGATCCATCCTGCAAGCTTTGGGGCACGCAACTTTCCTCTTTCAAATTTCACGTTTGCAAAGTACATTCTGCATAAAGAGCAGGTGTAAAAGTGTTCAAATTAAGTGGTCTAAAATGGTGTCCAGAATAGTCCAGCACTCACTGCAAAATGGCAGTCTGTTGTCTCATTTCCTGTCTATGCAGGAAGTGAAGGCTTAAATAATTTTATCAACATAAAGATAACTACTGCCCTTTGTAACCACCATTCAGTCAGTCAGCTATTATACTTGCAGGGTAGAACCAACTTGAGCTTTACATTTATATATGAAACAAGTATTTATTGAAAATAAAAGGGGTGGGACTTTCGTGCATCACCTGAGCTCTGGGTAAATGGAGAGAACGTCAATCAAAGGCTAAGCTCTCAGAGCTGGGAAGGAGCTTTAGATGGCGGATGAACCTTGGGAAGGGAAGAGCGTTGAGCCACGCAGGGCTCTCGATAGCACTTGTATCTAAACTTTGGTGAACTTTGACTGCCTCTTGGGGCTCCGTTATCGCGCGAAATCGTTCGTTTTATAACGTTTTGGACTATAGAGACGTTTTGTGACTTTGTTTCGTCGAGAAAGCCCTGTGGTGTGTGCGTAGAGCGGCCAGTTGTTGTTTTCCCTGCCTTGCGCTGGCAGCCATTGCGGTCCTCCATTTTTAGTGCGCTCTGCTGGGCTCTTCTCACTCTCTCTCTCACTCTCTCACTCCATTCAAATAGCCATCGGTGGATAACTGCTAATATTTTTATTTCTGAATATCATTCCGATTATTATTTTCGTCTGAATCCTGGAATATTTTTTGACTTATTTATTTTTGTTTCGGCCAAAGTAACAAATCGGATATTTTGTCAGATGTGAATGTACTGCTACAATCCTCCTCCTGTCAGTGCATTAGGTATGTTTACATCGTTTGTTTTCTATTGTCGATTTAATTTGCTTTCATCGTTGTTTTAATGGTTCTTTGTTTGATGACGCAGTAAGAATTTATGCATGTGGCTCTGAATCTGTTGCCTTGAAATGCTATCGACACATGGATATTTGACATCGAATAGGGTCGAGCAGGTGTCTTTTCAATTCCGATGCTTTTTAACTTAAGAATTACTAAAAATATATATTATTAACTACCTGATCCCAACTAGCATTTTCCATATATTGCAACGGCAGGACTTTTTTTTTTCTTTTTTTGACGGTTCATCCCCACTTTAAACTTTTGACAGTTAATACCTGGACAAAAGACCATTATTAACAAATCCCAAGACGGCATCATGATGAAGAATAAGAGTAAAAAGCAGGAAGATGAAGGCTCGACTCAAAGCAATGCTTCCAGGTACGATCTTTCATATTTTTCTCTCTTTTTCAACTTGTGTCTTGATTGTTTACATTTACAAGCATGGTCGGTCAACTGTGATGTGTTTAAACCACAATGTCTGTAAAATAGAAGGGTTTCGGATCACTGACCTTGGGATATCTGTATAGCCACACCCTGATTTTGCTAGTATTTCTAAAAGTGAATTCAAGGCCTATCAGGGCCTTTTCCCAAATGTATACTCCAGATGTAGAGTGTTTTAAACAGATTTGAACAGTGATTTCGGTTCTAACATTTATGAAGTGATCGGGTGAAATGACCTTGTCTGATTAGCATGTGCTGCATTGCACCACTATGTAAGGTTAATGACATTTTAAATACTTTTACTTTGACATAACATGAGAGTTTTGCATTTGATTCATGTTACAATACTTGTAACCTGCTCTTTTCTATTTCTTATTACAATAGAAAACCTGCTCAGTCTGATTTTACTGAAATATTTTTATGAAATCCATTTCACACGCGCACAAAAATGTTTAAAGCAAAGTTAATTGTGTTTTAATCTGAAATTGAGTATTATTTCTCACATGCATGATTGTTGTAAATTTTTACTTTTTTTTTTTTTTTTAAATAGTTCTTGTTTATTGACTTTACTGCTAATTTGTTAATACAGAAAATATTAATTGCTTTAGTATTTTTTTTTTTTTTTTTTTTTTTTTTACCTGATCCTAAAATACTGCTTGTTTTACGGGTCCCACATGGTTAAATTACAAACTTTGGCTATAAGGTGTGGAATGTTTATAGAGTAAATATTTATAATTTACTAAAGAAATGGAGTATATTACTTCATATATGAATACAGTTCTAGCTCAGCACTCATATTCCATCATTCACTGTATTATAGCTCCTTGTAAAATATTTTGGGTGTTTTTGTATGTTTAAGCATTGTTTGGGATGAACATTTTTTTTTCAAAATTGGTTTGAATAATTTTCAGCAGCAAATCACATTTTGGGGTGAAACCTTTAAAAACCTTGACACAGGAAATCAAACCCATATGTTGTTCATTATACTGATAGTACCATCTAAAATGAAAGTAGTTCTCTATTGTGAATATATTATGTTCCATCCTTTTCCCTCCAAACTAAATAAAAACAAGATTCAAAGATGCAGTGGAAGCAAATTATTTTGGTTTCTTTACTACACTCACAGTTACTCTTATTTCCATATGTAAATATGAAACTATTTGAGAAAATAGTTCCAAGAAGTGTATTGTTTACATGGGCATTATTGATTTAGGTTAATAATTCTTTAAAATACAACAAAATGACAAGGACGTTTACAGGGGACTTCCAGTAATGCCATTTTTCATAAGTTATTTGTTGTTGTTTTTTTTCATTAAATATAAAAGAAAAAACTTAAGACAACAGTTGGAAATGGAAGATGTTATTTTAATGGTCACTTGTTGATCATTGAAATTGTAATAATAAAATGATGATTTATTTACACTAAACACTTAAAAATGGAGACACAGCTCATGTATCTTAAACAAAATTTGCTTTAACTTTTAGCCACTCAAGCGCTCATCAGTGGGGCTTTTACCCTGTGGGTCATCATATCAGTATAAAAAATGAAAAGAAAAGCACAGAATGTGTTGATGTTGTGTTTAGATATTGCTTATGACTGGATCTGTCATTGTTTTTATGGTCATTTGTCAAGATCGTCCATCTGAAATGATTACAGCTTTGAAGTTCCCACATATGTATGTGCCGGATACCAGTCTAATCTGAAAAAACCCTCAAATAATATAATCTTTTCACAATTACACAATCAGTAGTTATATGTAATACTGTGTACGTGATCATGAATTGTCAAATCAACATGTATGCTCACTTTTACAGGTTACTTATCATTTTTTCCAGTGTTAAAGATCCATTTGAGAGTCTACATGCATTCACTGTCCTGAGAAACACATATTTATTGTTGTTTAACTGCTGCAGCCTTTTTTTAAATATTACTAAATATAAACAAGAGCTGCTTTTTTTCTGTATTATAGCTAATGTACTTTATTTGAGGTGTTTGTAAGGCTTATAGCTACACAAAAAGCACTGCTTGGTTTCATCTCTGTATGAGACTGGATTCATTAAATGGCTGAAAGTCCTCAAAGTCACAAAATGGCTCTTGCTTTGTGCTGCATAGCTTGTATTAGTTGCTGCATTACATAGCTTCTTGGAACTACAGGAAGCTGAAGCAGGAAGTCTTTTAGAGGTCAGGTGACTTCATCCTCTGATTTCATTGGGCCTTCCCGTTGCTAGCACTAAGCAGCCAATGAGAATTCAGTTGAGAGGTTAGGACCGCCCATACGTGATGTCATTACCCATATAAGGACAGTCTGGCTTGTACTGCTGCTCTGTCAGCAGATGTTTCATTTCCTGAGCACATGACTGGTGTTTATTTCTAGCAGTGCATTCCATTATAGGACTGGATGTGCTAGCTTTCACAGCCAGATCTGCGTTATGGTTTCCCATGAATGCCATAGTATCAAATTAAATGAGCTTTACTGAGATACTTTCACTTTAGGTTCAAGGAAAGATATAGTGCATAAATGTATATAAGAATAATTCAAAGTAGTTTTCACATTATAGTGTCACGGTTCATTTTTTAACTGTGTAAGGAAGATAAATAGTTTCATTTTTTAGTAGGATGGCCTGTTTTTCTTTTTTCAGGAGGAAGCAGTTGCAATTATTTTTAGACTCAAAAGGGCAAAAGGACAGAAGCGGTCGGACACAAAATGACCTGCTGGTTGCTTTGAAGGTTTATTTATTCATTTAATTATTTGGTTTGCACATTGAAAGACCTTTATTTTGAAATGCAATTGCATACAATCAATTTAACAAATCAATAAACCACACTGTATATAAAGGTCTCATATGCTCAGATACACATTTTTTAAAAAAAATGCTTGCTTTCAATGTATTATTCCACTTTTACAATTGTTGTGAATTTGTCTGTTTGTCATTTAAGTATCTTAATTTTAAAGACAAGGAATTTAAATTCCAGCTAAAAGTTTTCCTTGCATTGTATTGGATTTCCCCATTCCCAGTTTCCAAAATTATTTGAATGCTTTTGTTTACACTGACACAAAGGCACAGTGTGGTTTAAGACTTTACACTTGGAAGATTTTTTTTTTTTGTTTGGACTGAGATGATTAGATTTAGTTTAAAAGAGTTTTAAAATCCATTAAAAATTGGTAAATAATAATAAAAAAATACAAAAAATAAAGAGAAGAAAAGATGGCGTAATTCTAAGTAAATATATATTCTATATATAATATATATATATATTCTATATATAATATATTTATAATATAATATATTTTATATATATATATATATAACTACAAATTTACCTATTGACAATTCATAAGATCTGGATGATAATTTCGCCAATAACTGAGATTTTGAACAGGACTCCTACTTTTTAGAACAACTTCACAGGTTTTCATTGTTTCTCAACATGCACATCTTTAATGTTATAGCAATTCAGCTTCAGAGGAATCGAACCGCTCTGGATCGGAGTCTGGGAGTCAGTCGGAGAGTGAGCACGGAAGTGATAGAGTTCGTTCCCGGCGTTCAGAGTCCAACAGCACTTCTGATTCTGAGAGCCACTCTGAGTCAGGCAGTGAATCCGCTGGGTCCAAATCCCACCAGAACTCCACGCAGGACAAAGACAAACCGGCCAAGAAGAAAGAAAGCCTGGCAGATGTGAAGAAGGTACAAAAATAGGCCAGCCTGAACATTAGGATCAATCAGTTATTCCCAGTGAATTTAAAACTAATGATGTTCCTAATTATCATAGATGTGGGAGGAACATCCAGATATTTATGGTGTTCGAAGATCCAGTCGCAGCAGACAAGAGCCTGCTCGGCTCAACGTCGGAGCTGAGGTAGGCTGTCTGTATGTAGCTCGACACTGACCCCTAGCGGTTTGTTTTTGTTTTGTATTTTCACGTACTGCGTTGACATGTTCTGCTTCTTGTTCTAAAGTAATTGCAGAGATGGTTCCTTAGTAAAGCGTAAACATTTATGTTTGGCTCTAGATACGGAACTGATCAGGCTTGGCAGCTCAAGTCGTGTAAACAAACTCCCATGTGTTGAAAGCTTTATTTCCTTAAACTGAAACATGACGTGTCCATGCCTTGTAATCTAGTGCTGTGTATTCAAAATGGATTTCTAGGGCAGCAGTGATTCAGAGAGTGAAAGTCCCAAAAGAAAAAGCTCACGGCAGAAAAAGAAAGAGTAAGTATACTGGAAGAATTTAAATGGGTGTCTCACTCTCCTTGTGATGTGTGCTTGAAGCCCCCCCCCCAACCCCTCCCCCCCACACACAATGAATATCTCCATATGTAATATTTAGATTCAGCCATATTTTTGCATGTAAATGTCTTTTAGGCAGTTGTTTTTATTTAAACTAAATACATTGTTCATTTTCATTGTTTATATTAAAGACTATTTAAGAATTTAAATTACACTTTTCAGAGTCATTCTTGTAAGTAATTTATTTTTTTAAGTTTTGATATATATATATATGAAGTTGAAATGAAGTTTTGAGATCCATACATTATTAAGTATGGGTAATAAGTATATAGAGTAAAAAAATAAGTGTGTAAAAATTTAATTTCGCAACTTTGATTTATTATAAAATGCAGTTCATTAGTTCTGAGTACATTCAAAAGTTTGGGGTTTGTAAGATTATTATTTAATGACTAATTTTATTCCGCAAGGATATGATTGATTCAGTTGATTTCTTCAAATGGGACACTTATATGTTAGAAAATATTTCTATTTCAAATAATGTTTTTCTTTATTTATTTTTTACTTTCCTGAAAAAAAATTGGTCACGCTTTCCACAAAAATATTTAGAAGCACATCTCTTTGCAACATTGATAATAATAAAAAAATGTTTCCAAATCCGCATATTAGAATGATTTCTGAAGGATCACATGGCACGGATATTTCTGATCAATTAAATGCAGCCTCTGTAAACATGAGACTTCTTTTCGAAACAATCAAGATAACCACCTTACCAACCCAAGCTTTTGAACAGTACTGTGCATGCACTGAAGTGTCTCTCGCAGCATGTATAATGGCCTGTGCGATGGGAAAGCAGTGAAACTGACTGGCTTGCAGCTTTACGATAGTGTAGGAGCTAATAGAGGTCCAACAGATGAACCTGTGGTATTTCTGTGTTAAAAGAAATACCTGGAAAGATGATGACTCAAATGATGAAGAGGAAGAGGCCAGCAGTTCAGAGAGTGAGCAGGAAGAGAAAAAAGTTAGATCCAGACGACTTCCTGCTCGAAGGTAAGAGTGTAGCGACGCCTGGCCTTCAGACAGCGCATGGTAAACTATTAAATGAGAGCCTTATTAAATGCAAATGATGGTGGCTCATTTTTAATTGCTATGATTGTGCTAAAATTATTGGTGTGACTTTCTTTGTTCTATCAGAAATAAATGCATGTGTCCTAAATTGTCAAAGCATGTATCCTACTTTTTGCATAATGATGAATATAACAATTCAAATTTTGATTAATGTGAGTAATATATGAAGAAATAGAACTGCTATAGAAGTCGGACAGCTGTCTCAAGGCTATGGGCTTATAAGTCAGGCTGGTAGGTGTGTAAAGGCGCTACACTTGCAGACACATCAGGGACGAGGAACAAAAGGCAAAAAGCCTAGCATGGTCAATGAGTGTATACATGAGTGTGTACTTTTCTCTTTCTCTTTCCCAGACCACAGACAAAATCCTCCGGCAGACAGCAGTCCCAGAAGGGACGGAAACAGAGGAAGCAGGAGTCCTCAGATGAAGAAGACGAGGAGGATGATGATGATGATGATGATGAGGATACCCCAAAAAGACAAACAAGGCGGCGAGCAGCAACTAAAGTCAGGTATGGATCGTTCCTATAAAGTAGTTTATGTAGAGCTCATGTATTGGGGATGCCATACTTCTGCCAAATATAGTCATTTATTCAAATATAATCATTAAATATGTACAATATATACACCTATATATTTCCTAATTTCATTCTGATATATTTTAAATGTAGGACATAAAACACTTACATTTTACCTTTTTAAAAACAAGTCTGAATAATAATTAAGATAATCACTCACTTATCTATTTATTTTTATTTTTTTTCTTACTGTATTATATCTGATTTATAGTTTATCCTATTTTTAGTGAAGTAAACAACCTTTTAGTTGAATTCTACTAGAAAATCTAATCAATATGATGCATCTGGTCTTTGAGGAGCATTAATCTGTACATCGCTCAGTTATTAAATATTGTATTGCATTGGGTTATTTGTTTTGTGCCCCACAATAAAAACTGCAAATATATTTGATCATAAAACTAAGCATTTAAATAACATCTTAATGGATATTATTGGAAGAAATGGAGTAACAACTAATATTTATAGGCATTTTACACAAGTAGACTGTTGCACTGTGAAGATCTTGTTGATTTATAAGCTATAAAATGTTATATCATAATTTCATAAATATCAGCAACTGCACCAAATTCCATATATTTACTTGGTTTGGCTCTAAGAATATTTTTCCTCCTATGATGCATCAAAAATGATAATGGACAGAAAACATACATGCAAACTTAAATATATATATATATATATATATTGGACTTCTTTCAAATGTCAGTCTTTACAGGGTTCATTTATTTGTATTTTTTCCCCCACCAAATCACATTTTTAGAGTCAATAAATTGTCCTTGAAATCGGTATATAAAAAAAGTAAACCATACAAACTAGCATTCAGTAGGGTTTCTTTCTTTCTTTCTTTTCCTTTTTTTTTCATGGACATTTTTAGTTGTGATTGACCCATAAAGTATTGGGACTTGTCGAAGTAGTAATGTTAAAGCATGTTTTGCAGTTACAAGGAGGACCAGAATGATTTTGAGACGGACTCTGATGACCTTATTGAAATGGCAGAAGGAGCCGAGGAGCAACAGGATGATGACAGCGAGACCATTGAGAGGGTCCTTGAGACCAGAATTGGCAAAAAAGGCGGTAAAAACCTTAGATTTTTCTTTTCATCCTTAATATTCTGTGATACACACCAGCTATTGTGCTTGTTTTCTAAAGCCCTTGACTTTTCTCCACCTTTTCCAGCTACTGGAGCTTCCACGACCCTGTATGCTATTGAGGAAAATGGAGACCCTGGAGCAGACTTTGACCCTGAGAAAGACGAAGGGGAAACTCAGTTCCTCATCAAGTGGAAGGACTGGTCCTACATCCACAACACCTGGGAGAGTGTGGATTCCCTCACTCAGCAGAAAGTCAAAGGGATGAAGAAGTTAGACAACTTTAAGAAGAAAAACGAAGAGCTTAATAATTGGTCAGTGCTCATAGACATGATATATATCCATTTTTTTATGATCTCTGGAAGAAACTGGCATCTTGAAGCCAATGCTATTGAATGCCATTTTTACAAATTAACTGAGAGCAAACATTGAAATTATGATTTTTGTTTCTTCAGGTTGAATAAAGCATCACCTGAAGATTTAGAATATTACAACTGCCAGCAAGAACTTACCAATGACCTGAGCAGGCAATTCCAGATAGTAGAGAGAGTGATCGGTAAGTGCTGATTCGAATAGGACAATCCTAAAAAAAAAAAAAAAAAACCCTTTTTCTACCAGCTCTGTCTATCGGTCAGACAAGACCGATCCGAATCCGATATTGTGTGTATACTATTCTGTGTTATAGTTAAAGGGGTCATATGATGCGATTTGAGTTATTCCTGTCTGTTTGGAGTGTTACAAGCTCTCGGTGCATAAAGAAGATCTGTAAAGCTGCAAAGACTAAGGTCTCAAATCCAAAGAGATATTCCTTATAAAAGTTAAGACTCGTCCACACCCTTCTAAAACGGCTCATTCAAACACCCCCTCCCTCCCAACATCATGTCACTGTGGGAAGATTTGCATAACGCCGCCCAGATGTTCACGCAAAGAAAGCGTACCTTTTATTCTCGTTGTGGTATTGTTGTTGCCGCTGCCGCCATGTCGTGTAGACGCTGTGTGTTTCACTGAGAAAGCCAAACTACTTTGTTTGGCCTTCCGAAAAAGGATATCCGCTTCGTCATGCCTAGAGCGGATCCGTTCTGGTCGCTGAGGAAATACATCAACTTTACACTGTGGATCGCAGATGAGTTTTATGTTTGTCTCGTCGCTCCGGCCAGACAGGGCATCACGATATGTTAAAGGGCGTAACATTTCCGTCACACGCTTGAGGTATTCGACCAATCACAAATGCACTGAAAAGCTGGCCAATCAGAGCACACCTCGCTTTTCAGAGCGATGAGCTTTGTAAAAATCGATGCATTTCAGTAGGCGGGGCACAGAGGAGGAACAGTAATTTACCGTAATAATGTGGAAAATGTGTTTTTTGAACCTTAAACCACATAAACACATTACAGTACACCAAATACACACAATAATTTAGCTTTTGTAGCAACGTCACAAAAGGAACACAAACTTTCTAAAACACCATAAAGTTTTCTTGCACTATAGTTTTCTAAAGCTTTTCCATAGTTTAACGGATGTCTGTTTTTCATGAAAGTATTTTACAACAATACAAAGAGCAATGTGTAACATTTGAACAGATTTAGTCCTACATGTATTCACTTTTATTTGTTCCCCTCTAGATTGGGAAGTGTTTGTTTAATAAAATGATTGAGCACTCAAGATTTTTCTAGAGTGACTTTTGCTGCTTTTTTCATTTGTTATGTTTCTTTATAATGAAGTGGATGGTGTTTAACACACAAAAGAGTGATGATCAGGTCAACATACTGAGGTATAGCGAATCAAACACTTGATTAAAAAAAAAAAAAAAAACTGCGCTGGGAACAGTGTCATCCGTCACCCAGAATGTATGGTGTCTTATTTGGTTTATCAGTGTAATGCAAAGTATTATGAGCTGTTATTCATTTTCTTTTTCTCTCATTTAATCAGCAACAAGAACTGGGAAAACACAAGCTCCTTCAGACTCACCCTGTAAGTCTGCTGCTTTTGAAATTGCACTATATCTGATCTACTTGGTCAAGGGAGATGGTTACTACTTTAATCATTTCACTGTCATGTCGCAACAGCCCATAAAAGCAGTTCGAGTGAGCCAGAGTACCTGTGTAAGTGGATGGGGCTGCCGTATGCCGAGTGCACTTGGGAGGAGGGCGCATTAATCGGAAAGAAATTTCAGGCTTGCGTTGATAGTTTTCAAAACAGAAATGCCTGTAAGACCATTCCTTCCAAAGATTGTAAGGTGAGCATGACATTGAGTTCTGATGGAGCTTTGCTTTGCTGATTTGGGAAAAGGTGTTCAAGCATAGTGCCATGCTGTTATGTGAACCAATGTCATCTCTTTTTTTTTTTTTTTGCCAAATGGAAGGTATTGAAACAGAGGCCCAGATTTACGGCTTTGAAGAATCAGCCTTCCTACATTGGAGATGAGATCCTTCAACTCCGAGATTACCAGTTAGATGGAGTGAACTGGCTCGCTCACTCCTGGTGCAGGTGTGTAATGTACAAGTGGAGCTTTTAGAAGGAATTTATGATTTTCTATTACGGCATTCACTTTGTGTTCAAATATTATTTCTGTGCATTAAGTCTTGAATTATAAAAGATATCTGATAAATGTGCTGTTTTATAATAAAAATATTTTTTTAATTGAACAACAGTATGAACAAGAAGAGGAGTTAAATGACTGTTTACTTACTGAAATAATTACTTGGACAAATCTTAAAATAATACTAACAAAAACTAGAAACACTTCAAGGTTACATGTCTTTTTTTATTAAATACATTTTAAATATCATTAGCTAATATTGATATTTAATTTTATTTGTTGTTATTTTTATTGAATTATTGAAATAAGGAATATCGCATATAATATCAGGGTTATTTTAATATTATTTATATACTAGTATCTTTTTTTTTAGCTTTTATTATATTTAGCTTTTTTTTTGTAAGTGTTTTTTCATACTTTTGCTTTCATTTTAATTTAAGTTTAAATTTAGTTTTTAGGTAATTTTGTTATTCTGTTCAACTTGAATTTATTTTATGAATTCAGTTTAAGTCATTTTATTATGTAAGCTTATTTCATTTAGTTGGCGAGATGTTTTTTTATTTTCATCTTATTTATATTTTGTTTTATTTTAGCTGTATTATTTTGATAAATGAACATGATTTGTAATAGTTTTAGTTAATAAAAAATATTAGGTAATATCAAGATTTGATTTTAGTTCTTGATTTTGAATTAACCCTGTTGTCTTCATCTCTGCTTTCTGTTATGTTCTGTAGGTGTAACAGTGTTATCTTAGCTGATGAAATGGGCCTGGGAAAGACCATTCAGACGATATCCTTCCTTTCCTACCTTTTCCATCAGCACCAGCTTTACGGTCCCTTCATCGTGGTGGTACCCCTGTCAACCCTCACTTCCTGGCAGCGGGAGTTTGATATTTGGGCCCCAGACATGAATGTAGTGGTGTACCTGGGAGACGTCATAAGTAGAAAGACAGTAAGCTAGTACTCATGCTGAGACAATGCAACCACAAAGAATCCAACCTGTTATTATAATACTGGTTTGAGGTATAACGCTCTGTTTTTGACCAGATCCGGGACTATGAATGGATCCACCAGCAGACAAAAAGAATCAAGTTTAATGCACTTTTGACCACATATGAAATTCTACTAAAGGACAAGGTATGATATTCATGTATTTTAATCCTTTGTACTTGCTTCTTGTGTCATAAAAATGAGTTGTTTTTCATTATTGAAACATCATTGAGTCAAGGCTTGTCTGTGTATGCAGGGAGTGCTGGGGAATATAAACTGGGCTTTCCTCGGAGTTGATGAAGCTCACCGGCTTAAGAATGACGACTCGCTGCTGTATAAAACTCTGATCGAGTTTCGATCCAATCACAGGTTGCTCATTACTGGGACCCCACTGCAGAATTCACTCAAAGAGCTGTGGTCCCTTCTGCACTTTCTTATGCCTGAAAAGTAAGTACTATGAGTCAGGGTTTGCACCATCATAATGAAAATACAGGTTCATATTTGCCATTTTTGAATGGATAAATTTGAATTGAAAATGATTTTGTATATTCTGTTTAGGCATCTAACATTTAATAACAGGTAGAAAAAAATAACAAATGCAAATTAAAATATTTTAAGATATACTTTACCGTTCAAAATTGCTGCTAAAAATACAGCTTATCCAACACAGGAATAAATTATATTATTAAAATAGAAAACAGGCTATTTTAAATGCCAACAGTTTGCAATACTTCTGTTTTCACTGTGTTTTTGATCAAATAAATGCAGCCTTAATGAGCATAAGATACCTTTTTTTTTCAAAAACATAAAAAAAATCTCTCTCTCTCTCTCTCTCTCTCTCTCTCTCTCTATATATATATATATATATATATATATATATATATATATATACTAAATCTTTTGAATTGTAGTGTATTTTAGCTAATAATTAAATTAAAAGACAATTACAAGTAGTACTTTTTAATGATATGTTAATTATGTTCTTAAACCGTATTAACGGGTCTGTAAACATGAATCTATAGCTTCCTTTATAATTTAGGAAGGCGGTTATCATATTTGGGGGTCCGTGAAGTATGGTTGTTAATTTTTAGTTTGTTTGAATTTTTCCTCTTTTCCTCACTTTTCTTAGCTTTTAAATAGCTTAAAAGTGCAGTTCAGCATCAATTGCTTGAACGCAACAACAAAATAAAACGTCAAACTCACTTAAGCCTATAGACCTTTTCATCGGGCATACGCGCCTGGCCCTAAATTAACTTCCGGTCTGTTTGTTTATCAGTCTGGCTAAAACGCCACCATCTACAAAACCAGTTAAAGTTAAGGTGATGAGTAGACTGACGTTGGGCTCAGGTGGTTGTGCTGTTGGATGTGTTTTCCACATTTATTTATTTGTGGAAATCATAATATCAAAACTGACCGATTTTCCAAAAGGCTTCATTAAATAAACATGAGTACGTACTGCAAGTTTAAAAAGGTGCAGATGTTTTTGTCACTGTATTTCTGAAGACTATCTTTAATTAGTCTATTAAATTTTTGATGTTGTTTTCATTTCATCTCGCATGTTCTATGCCTGATGAAGCAGCGTTTATGAGCCCAGCGCTGCTTTGTGTACAGCAGTTGCTGGGGAAACCTCTGTTTCTCCTTCTTTAAAGCACCTCCTGCTGGCAGTAAACATTTTGCTTTTTCAGATCAGAAACAATCTACTCTAGAGGGACTACTTAGCTGTTGTAATTGATTCTGTTTGGAAGTCTACCAGAAATTATGTTAGGGCCGCAAAAGTGTGCATGTGCAGTGACATTTGTTTATGTTGTTAAAACCATCTCTATATAAAACATAGAACTTTTATTAACAAAATTAATAAAAATAGATCATGATAGGGCAGATATTTGCCTAGTATAAAAAAACTAATAACTTGCATAAAGTTTAAATAGCCTACTTCCTATTTTGTATACCTAAGTTAACATGCATAATATATATATAACCAAATAAATTAGAAACGTAGAACGTTTATTAGCAAAACGAGTAAGAAACTTGGAGGCATGTCATACACCTTGAAGTAAAATAAAATAAATGAGACAAAGTTTAAATAAAATAAGAATAAGCAAACAATGTGGAAACAATTAAATAAGAAATGAATGTTTTGAAAAACTTCCGAAATCACGGCAAAAGTCACCAGGCTTTTCAAAATCCGAAATATTGCCAAACAGGCGGTTTTGCATTTTGTTTCAAAACGAATTCATCCGCCATCGTCACCTCACTCTTCTTGTCAGTCAGCTCGACTCACTCTCCTCCCTGGATAAATTTAATCTGATCTGTGTTGCGACTGTCATTCGTTACACTGCATTGAGCAGCCGCGTTCAGTTTTTAATTGTAGTGTGTCTGTGCTTTTACTGAACTAAATGATTTTTATTACTACAAAAAATCTAAACGATTATGGGGGTCGGTACCACGGTGGGCAAGTGGCGTAACCGGTGTTGCGGCTTAACACCGTCTATCGCGGCAAGTCTACCGTAAAGTCAAGAAGTTTAAAACCCCAGTTTTTTTTTATTTGCCTCTTACTAGGTTTGATTCTTGGGAGGATTTCGAGGATGAGCATGGTAAAGGCAGGGATAATGGTTATCAGAGCCTACACAAAGTTCTGGAGCCTTTTCTACTGCGTCGTGTCAAGAAAGACGTGGAGAAATCCCTGCCCGCTAAAGTGGAGCAAATCCTCAGAGTCGACATGTCTGCTCAGCAAAAACAGTTCTACAAGTAAGTGCGGTTTCATCCGATTTCACAGCTCTCTAAATCGAGTAACTCTTTGATTGAGCCAAATTTTGATTCCAGCCTCGAAGACTGCATCCAGTTGGAATGCAAGTGTTTAGAGAACATCTGTCCAGCTCATCATCGTTAATTTGTAATGGGACTTTTTTCAGATGGATCCTAACAAGAAACTACCAAGCATTGTCCAGAGGAAGCAGAGGCAGCTCTTCTGGTTTTCTTAACATTGTCATGGAGCTGAAGAAATGTTGTAACCATGGTTTTCTCATCAAACAACCAGAGGAGCGTGAGAACGAAAGAACACAAGATTACATACAGGTATGGCTCTCCTAGACTGAAGCCGAATGATTCTGTGCATAGGAGACGTCATTTTCAGGTTGTTTGTTAATGTTTGTTCAGAGCTTGGTGCGCGGCAGTGGGAAACTTGTTTTGCTGGACAAACTTCTCACACGACTCAGGGAGAGAGGCAACCGTGTGCTCATCTTCTCTCAGATGGTCCGCATGTTGGACATCCTTGCTGAATACCTGTCTTTGAAACGTTATCCATTTCAGGTATGATCTGAAGGGTACTGCATTGTGTTAAAATGTTTATCTGTACAGCATTAAAGTAAAGACGTGGACCCTAATTAGAAAGATGTCTACTAGGCATGTGTGTGTGTAATTGACTGGCCGACTTGTAAAGCATTATTTAAGCTGCTCACAAATCGATTTTCCTGTGTGCCTTTGCCTGGTATAAACATCAATGAAATATATTTTCCTGCTAAATCCTGTCGTGATAACTGAATGCATTTGATACGTAACGTTTTGTAGTGTCTGTGGAGACATCGAGAGATGTAGCTTGTATATACTTGGCTCGGGCGATTTAAGGAGTCATATGTCAGGGTTGCAGTATGTCTGCTCAGACATCAAGTTCCACCAGCCTATTTTTATCCCTCCGTTCTTGTTTGGTCGGTGGAGCTTTGAGCATTAGCACAGCTTGCGTCTTAGTCTCGTTTTGGTCTGGCAAAACATCATCAGTGTCGTCATAATTTTGTGGCGACTGGGGGGGTTTTATGGGATTTTATGGGAGCATATCAAGCTGAGGTGCCCTGGTTTGGTCAAATTGCCTCGCTCGACTTTGCTGAACTGTATCTGTGTGTTTTCTAATGTTCAGCGTTTGGACGGCTCCATCAAGGGAGAGATCAGAAAACAAGCACTGGACCACTTTAATGCAGAAGGCTCTGAGGTAAGATCCTGAACTATGGCATGCGTGTTTGTTTTGTTTGGGCAGAGCTTCGCTGTTTGCAGATATTTGCTATGGTTGTGGCTTTACTGGTGGTGGGAATGCTTGATCCATGGGAAATACAGGCCTATGAATGTAATTCATAAAGGTTCAAAACAATTCTGTAGTATTGAAATAAAAAGTGCTCATGTGTGTTTAAAAACTGTACATAAAATAATTAAATATACAGTATATATGATGAATGTTTTATAAGGTTGTGAAATAACTGTCACAAAAAATAATGCAGAGCCATGAAGCATTATAATGGTTTTTTAACTCTTTCCCCACCAGCATTTTTGAAAAAAGTTGCCAGTCACCGCTAGCTGATATTCACTCACATTTGATGGACTCCAGTATATTGTGCTGTATGAATTTTTGAATATACAATACAAACAAATGTGTTTTATTCTAGCTTAAAGCATTTCTTTTATAAACACTTGAATATAGGTATAATTTTGAGCAAAAAGTTGAGAATATCACACTTTGGATGATACATCTGGATAATATTCAGTACGATAATCAAAGCATAAATCCAGTAAATCGCTTCCATCAATACCTCCAAAGCTTGCACAGACATATACCACTTCATGGATCAACTTTTTACTCAGTTTTATGCGGTTTTCATTTATATGCTGTCTACTGCTGATGATCGCTTTATTTTTCATATGCATCTTTTTACACAAGAGATTGCTTGTTTCTCCATCCTGTTCATATGTGTTTTTGTTCGGGAGGTTTTGTACTCATTCAGAAGATGTGTAATAGCCTCCCCGAGTTTATGAGAGTGAAAACACGAAAAGCCATAACCCGTTGCATTGATTTTTTTAAATGACGAGATAACTAGTCAGTGGTGGGGAAAGAGTTAACAAGTATTGATTTACTCTGATCGCTCCACCTGTCTGCTGTTGGTCAGACAAACAGATTTACACCATTGGATTGGTTATCATCTTGTTTTGATGAATATTACCTGGAAAAGGATATATAGTTGAGCTGCCACGATTGCTTGATTATGTATAAAAAAAAAAAACTCAAATGCAAAGTACAGTAAGTGACATGTATAAAACTTTATTACCATATTTTCCGGACTATAAGTCACACTTTTTTTAATAGTTTGGCTGGTCCTGCGACTTATAGTCAGGTGCGACTTATTTATCAAAATTAATTTGACATGAACCAAGAGAAAACATTACCGTCTCCAGCCACGAGAGGGCGCTTTATGCTGCTCAGTGCTCCTGTAGTCTACACTGAAAACATAGAGCGCCCTCTCGCGGCTGAAGACGGTAATGTTTTCTCTTGGTTCTAGGTTCTAAATAAATGCGACTTATAGTCCAGTGTGACTTATATGTTTTTTTCCTCTTCATGACGTATTTTTGTACTGATGCGGCTTATACTCAGGTGCGACTTATAGTCCGAAAAATAAGGTAGATCATTTTGTAAGGTTGCAAGAAATGTTAAAACCATTTAAAAATCATTATAAAGCATAGTGCTATTATGAATTCACAAAGGCTGTGAAAACAATCGTCAGGCCATTGGTGCCCTCTGGAGAAATTTGATATACATAATCTACAAAAGTTATTATAATATGTAAATTAACTGTTTTGTTCAATAAAATATAATTCAATATAATTAATCACTTTTGATATTTTATTTGAACCAATTATTATTGCTTCAATGCTATTATAAATGTATTTTAGGTGATTTTAAAGTCTATTGTTCGCTTAGGTCTATTTTTATTACCAAAAAAAAAAAAATCCTATTAGTTGATTAATCGTCAGAATAATAAACCAATTACTCTATTAGTGACAGCCTTAATATATAGATATAATCGTTCATCACTAGACTTGCAGTTGGCTCTTGATCTCACTGTCCACTGTCTTCCTCAGGACTTCTGTTTCCTGCTATCCACCCGAGCTGGAGGGCTTGGAATTAACCTGGCCTCTGCTGACACGGTGGTTATCTTTGACTCGGACTGGAACCCACAAAACGATCTTCAAGCCCAGGCTAGAGCCCACAGGATTGGCCAGAAAAAGCAAGTAAGTAGAGCACGAATCCTTGACCTAATGTGCAGCCTCACATTCTTCAACTGGAATCCTAAGTAGCAGTTCTTAGATGGCAATAAAATATATTTGGGGGTTTCTGCCATAGGTGAATATCTATCGTATGGTCACAAAAGGCACGGTGGAGGAAGACATTATTGAAAGAGCCAAAAAGAAGATGGTTCTAGACCATCTTGTCATTCAGAGAATGGACACCACTGGGCGAACCGTACTAGATAACAATTCCGGAAATTCAAAGTGAGAGCCTTGAAAATTAAATACAAAAACATGTATTTCACTGATCTGAATGTTGTTTTTAAAGTTATATTGAACATATAACACTTAATGTATACCTGTGTGTTGGCCATCTCCAGTTCAAACCCCTTCAGTAAAGAAGAATTGACGGCAATCTTGAAGTTTGGAGCAGAGGATCTGTTTAAGGAACCTGAGGGGGAGGAATCAGAACCGCAGGAAATGGACATTGATGAAATCTTGCGGCTTGCGGAAACCAGAGAGAGTGATCAAGGATCTAGTGCTACAGATGAGCTTCTTTCACAGTTTAAGGTGCTCAAGAGTCTATTAAGTCTTTTCATGTTAAGTGGCACATTTTCTCCTTAGCCTCAGCCCACAGCTCTGTTTTTCCTCTGGTAGGTTGCTAACTTCACCATGGATGAAAGTACACCAGATCTTGAAGAGAGGCCTATACGCGATTGGGATGACATCATTCCAGAGGAGCAGCGGCGGAAGGTGGAGGAAGAGCAGAAGCAGAAGGAGATGGAAGACATCTACATGCTGCCCAGAAGCAGAAGCTCCAACAAGAAGGTAAAGAGGTGCTTCTAGGTTACCTGAGCTAGTTATTGCCTGTATTTTCATGTATTGTCTAGGGTTGTGCCAGCTCAAATTGGGTAAGTGATTATTTTATGGAACCCATGGTAGTGGAGCATATGGCTGTTTTCAACAAAACCAGACGATATTTCGCCAAAAATAAAAATATACATTTTTAGGACTGACATAATTCTCATGACAATTTTGCACATAAAAACACCCCGATAGTCCTCCTTACCAGTATCTTGCTGTAATGTGCAAAATAATTATTTCATTACTTATAATTCAGATATACACTACCTTTCAAAAGTTTGGAGTCAGGAAGATTTATTTTTATTTTTATTATTATTATTATTTATTTTAATTATTATTAATACTTTTATTCTGTAAAGACATTTATGATTCTACAAAATATTTACATTTCAAATAAATGCTGTTCTTTTGTTTAGAATAATCCTCAAAATCACTGTTGTCAGAAAAATTTAAAACATTTAGTATATATAATAAATGCGTTGTAAATTTGCTTAGTGGGCATATTTGTTGTATTGAATTTAAATTAAAGAAGCATTGTGTACAATCCTATGTAAACCTCCTTTTTTGCATAAAGGTTTAAAAGGATTTTCAGCTTCATAAACAGATATGATTATCAGCATGCATTTATACTATACATGTGTATATCAGTGGACATAATAAATGTGTGTACATATTGTGTACCCCGTGGCTTTTCAGCGCTTTTATCCTCTCCTGTGAGCTGGATCCATAATATCTTGCACAGGCTGTAATGACTCATTAGATTTTAAAGCCTCACGCTGTATTCCCATGTGATGGCAGCACATGTTGAAGTACCATAATTTCCGGACTATAAGTCACACTTTTTTTCATAGTTTGGCTGATCCTGCGACTTATAATCAGGTGCGACTTATTTATCAAAATTAATTTGACATGAACCTAGAGAAATTAACTAAGAGAAAACATTACTGTCTACAGCTCCCAGAGGGCGCTCTATGCTGCTCAGTGCTCCTGTAGTCTACACTGAAGACATAGAGCGCCCTCTCGCGGCTGTAGACGGTAATGTTTTCTCTTGGTTCTTGGTTCTAAATAAATGCGACTTATAGTCCAGTACGACTTTATATATGTTTTTTTCCTCGTCATGACGTATTTTTGGACTGATGCGACTTATACTTAGGTGCGACTTATAGTCCGGAAAATACGGTATACAGCATCGTAGCTTTTGGAAATGAGTCATTACGTTTCACAGCACAGTGGACTGCCCTGTGATTAAGGCCTTGGGCCCTATTTTAACGATCTGAAATGCAAGTGTCAAAGCGCGAAGCGCAAGTAACTTTGTGGGCGGGTCTCGGCGCTGTTGCTATTTTCCCGGCGGGATTAATGGCTCTTGCGCCTGGCGCAAATCTAAAATGGGTTGGTCTGAAGTAGCTTCATTATTCATAGGTGTGGTTTGGGCGTAACGTGAAATAAACCAATCAGAGCGTCATCCAACATTCCCTTTAAAAGCAGGTGTGCAAGTTCCATTATGGATTGCTATTATTATGGCGTATTTACCAGGCGCACGCCAGGAGTGGTTCACAGCCGAGGAGACTGATGTTCTTGTAAGAGCAGTGAAAGACAGAGAAGTTGTGTATGGGGATGGGAGAATAATTAGCCTGAATAATTTGTAAGCTAGATTTATGCCTATTTTTTTCACATCTTCGTGGCACACCACAAGGATTTCCGTCATCTCATGTGTTAAGATTTTTTTAGTGTAACCTAAACCTACAATTTATGATTTGCAAAAATAACTGTTGTATCTGTGTAGATTACATGAGCAAAGTGTATGTGCATTGTGCACGCTATGCATTATGGTCAAGCATGCGCCCTTAAAATAGCATAATGAACAACGCGCAACGCGCCACTGACTTTAGACTAGGTTTTTTCTGGTCAGTGGCGCAATTGTTTAATGGAACAGCAAAATAGCACCAGGGATTGTTTGCGCCGGAACACGCCTCCTTTTTTGCGCTGAACCACCCAGGGAATGCAAGTTCATTCACTAGTTTAGCGACGTGCTTCTTGTGGAGGGAAAAGCGTGCTTTGCGCGGGTGCAAAATAGGAATGACACATGCGTCGGTGTACAAAGTCAATTGCGCTGGATGCAAGATAGGGCCCCTTGTGTCCGTTTGCAGCCACTCGCTCATTACTCTTTCTTTACACCAGAGATGATTTAATCCCGAACAGAACAGAGGTGTCCACAAAATATTCAGTGAAACCACTGTTTTAATATTCCTAAAAATGCTGCTCATCTATGCTTGGAGCGAGAATGGCTTAAAACAAGAAAAATACACTTTGCGAAGATATGTCACGGCACATTTTGCAAAAGCTGTATTGTGATGTTTTTTTTAGCCACAGGCCAATGACAGTGACAGTGACGTGGGATCCAAACTGAAGCACAGATCCTCGGGTTCAGACAGTGAATCCGATGACAGTGAGGATGACAAACGGCCCAAGCGGAGAGGCAGGCCGAGAGCTCGCAAAAACAATGTGGAGGGATTTACAGACGCAGAGATCCGCAGGTAATATAGCTTAATGTCCACTCACTGATTTCAGAAAAGACATTGCTGTAAACACTGCATTTACTTAATGGTCCATTTATTTTAGGTTCATAAAGGCATACAAGAAATTTGGAGCTCCGCTTGAGAGGTAAGAAATACTATGCTCAGAAAGAATATATTTTGTTGTAATTCCAAACTATGTATTGTATATTTAGAAATCGTTCACACTGCAAAAATGTTTTTTTATAGTTATTAAAAAAAAAACATATATATAGTAATGAAGGAAATGACGGCATATGGTTTTAGTGAAGGCTAGTAAATAATGCTAATTACAATTTTGGGGTAAACTTTGTCTTTAATTACTTTTTTACTTTTTTTATGTTATGTAAGTTATTTTAGTATTATTTACATACTATTTTAATATTTATTAATATTTTGATTTATATTTTATATCTATATTTTTGGATATTTTGTAAAAAAAAATTATGTGCTTTTGTCATTCTTATGAATTTTTGTATTGTTTTTTATTTAGCTTTCATTCATTTTTATTTCAGTTTTGTTTTTAGCACTTCATCTTAAAATGTAAACAAAAATAATATATTTTGTATTTTTTTGTGTGTGTGATTTTGTCAATTTTATGAATTTGTTTATTATTATTATTATTATTATTATTATTATTATTTAGCTTTCATTTATTTTTATTTCAGTTTTAGTTTTTAGTACTTCAATATAAAATGTAAACAAATATTTGAATTGTAGACCTGTTTAAGTTTGTCATCTAATATTTATATTTTAATGCAACTTCATTTCAACTAACAGAAATCATTTTTAGTTCACAACAACAACATGTAGTTCAATTAAAAGTAGTACTGATCTGGTTATGGTGTTTTCTAAAGGTTGGAGGCGATTGCCCGTGACTCAGAGCTGGTGGATAAGTCCATTGCAGACCTGAAGCGTCTGGGGGAACTGGTGCACAACACCTGTGTGACTGCAGTGCAGGAGCACGAAGAGCACATGAAAGAAAACCCTGTGGAAGGTGTGTGAATGCTAAGAGCAGTGCTGAGTAGAAACAGTGAAATTAATAATTGTCTTTTAATTTTAATTATTTCTTTGTTGCAGCTAAAGGCCCAGGGAAAAGACGAGGCATTAACATAAAGATCTCTGGAGTTCAGGTCAATGCTAAGTCTATTATCCAGCACGAAGAGGAGTTTGAGCCACTACATAAAGCTGTGCCTTCAAATCCTGCTGAAAGGAGCAAGTGAGTCCTAATCAAATATATATTATAGATTCTTTTTCATAATATAGTGCATAGTTAAGTTGCTACAGACACTAACTGCAGCGTGTCTTAACCATTGCAAGCACTCTCAGGCTGGAGATTTGATCAAGCCACTTAAATTTGAGTTGTTGACTATTCAAAATTGAATTGAGAATGCCTTTTAAATCCAAGTTTAATTTAGGCTTTTGAATTGAGGTAGCAAATAGTATCTAGAATTCAAGGAAGTAGAATCAGGAAAAAAATGGGATATATATTCAATTATCAAATCATTATCCAATTTATTGATTATGTTGCCAGTGTCTATAGAGTTAAATTTGTCTGCCAGAATGTAAAGTTGTGTGAACATAATCTGGTAGATTTTTGATTGTATTGAATTTATATTGAGAAAAAAAAATCCGAACTGTTGAAAAATTGGCATATTTAGTCAAAATTAAATCACAATCTAATAAATTCAGGGTTTTTTTTTGTCAGTGATATTTGTATGGTGCATAGCCAATTCAATTCTAATTGCAGTTCTAATTCCATTGCATTCAATTCTAATAGCATTAATGTATTTTAAAGAATTAGAGTTTTATTTTCAGGGACTAAAATGAGACCGAATAGAATAAGTCACGTTTTCTTTCTTTGATGGCCAGATTTCAGCTGACCTGTCGGGTGAAGATTCCACACTTTGACGTAGACTGGGATATTCATGATGACACACAGCTGTTACTGGGGATCTATGAACACGGCTATGCCAACTGGGACCTGATCAAGACCGATCCTGATCTCAAACTTTCTGAGAAGGTACATGGAGTCAAATTCTAGCTTAAATGAGCAGCATCAACGATGTGTAATTTTGCCTTACTTGACCTCAAGTGTCCGGTTGTCTTTATTTGTAGATTCTCCTAGATGACCCTGATAAGAAACCTCAAGCAAAGCAGTTACAGATGCGGGCAGACTACTTGCTTAAGATGCTGAAGAAAGAGCAGGAAAGCCAAGATGCTGTTAAAGCAGGAGATGAGGTGAAGATCATAGGTTTTTCACCATAATCATAAAAACATGCAGCCCACATATTTTAAGACATTTTTATTCTTTTTATCTTTCCACCTCTTAGACCAAACCCAAAAAGAGGAAACCTCGGATGAAGAACAAGGCCCCTAACAATGGTCTGGTCAATGAAATTGCCTCTCCTCGTCTCTCAGACAACCCATCAGAAGAGGGAGAAGTGAAGGTATGTTACTTTAATATAATCTCTACACTATTCAATATAACAGATTGATTAATGAAGAGAGATAAAGACACAGAATCCACAGCACTCACCAGTTAGGCTGCATTCGTACAATTCTCTCGTTTTCAGGACAATGCAGCTGAAAAATCTCCCACAAAGAAGAAACAGAAGAAGGATAACAAAGAGAACAAAGAAAAAACAGGAACTCCTAAAAAAGAGAAGGAGGGGGACAAAGACAAAAAGCGTTCCAAGTCCAGAAAAGAGAAGGTATTTTTTGTATATGTTGCCATCGGTATTATGTTTCTGCATGAGAACATTTCCTTTAGAAACTTAGACTTAAGTATTACGTTTCACCGTCACCCTGTGGACAATGTTTGTTATGATCTTATTCTTATCAACAGGTTGACACAAACTCATGATTTAGACCTAAATTATACTGCTTTTATTATTCAATTTTCTGTGTTATAAATATAAATGTATTACTTTTTTATGTCAAGGTTAGATCGGATTAAATCAGTACATAATAAAGTTATGTCATGTCAATGTGTCTCTCATCAACTCATCTTCTCTCTTTTCCAGGCCAAACCAGGAGGAAAGGGCAAGAAAACTCAAGGCCCTGTGCACATCACTGCAGGAAGTGATCCTGTGCCTATTGGAGAGGACGATGATGAGCTGGACCAGGAAACCTTCAGCATTGTGAGTGTTAAAATTCTCCTTTCTTCATCTCACTCTTTCCTTTTCGAGGCATGATGTAACTGTAATGTATGAAGAAATATGTTGATGTTTTTAACGTCCTATAATGTGTGTGCAGTGTAAGGAGCGGATGAGGCCGGTGAAGAAGGCTCTGAAGCAGCTGGATAAGCCAGACGAGGGGCTGTCGGTGCAGGAGCAGCTGCAGCACACTCGCACCTGCCTGCTGAAGATTGGAGACCGCATCACAGAGTGCCTTAAATCGTATAGTGACCCTGAGCAGGTCAAGACCTGGCGCAGGTATCTCAACTACACATTAGACATCTGATTTCACAAAGTTCCCATTATTTTGGACATTTATATTCAACCCCGCTTTTAATTTGTCAGAAACCTCTGGATTTTTGTGTCTAAATTTACCGAGTTTGGTGCCCGGAAACTGCACAAGCTGTATAAGATGGCTCAAAAGAAGCGCTCCCAAGAAGAAGAGGTAAGCTCGTCTTAAATCCACAGTACTCAATGATATTGTGCCTCATGTGCCATTAACTCACTTGCTCCTTATATAACTTACAGAAGGAGCAAAAGAAAAAGGATGATCCCGCCAAGAAAAAAACCTTCAGCTCTAGCCGGGATTCTGTAGGAACCCAGCCCGCAACCAAACCTCATCCTTCGGTTAACCATCTAGCTGGACCTCCCCCTCACGGCCACCACAGAGAGCAGTACAACCAGCCCAATAAAAGGCACTTTCCTAATGACGGTGAGAACTGAAACAATCCGGATGTGTGACGTCAGGTTGTCACGCATCCAAACGCATAGATCGGGAAACAAACGATCAGATCAGAAAAGCAAACAATAAACAGAGAATTTGCATGATCAATGTACTGTAGTATGACTAAACGAATAGTGCTCAAAAATGGCTTTTACGAAAGTATTCTCTCTTGAATTGGAGAGGAGGCTTGGACCTAGAAATCATATTCAAGACTTGTAGTTTAATTAGCTCATTTAATAATGATTTTGAACAACCGTAAATTGTCATTTATGATTCCAGTTGTCATTTTTAAGGATCAAGGTCTAATTTGATCCTTGTGCATCTTTTAGCCGACAGGGGAGATTGGCAAAGGGACCGTAAATACAGCTACCCGGGGAACAGCAGTCAGCCCTGGCAAGGGGATCGCCATCACCCCTATGACACTCAAAGGTACAAGGACCACCACTATGGTGACCGTCGTCCTCATGGTGACTATCGCAGCTCAGGAGGTTACCGGAACAGCGGCTCCCCTCGCAAACGACCCTATGACCAGTATGGCAATGATAGAGATCATCGGGGCCATCGAGACTATTATGACAGGTGAGCAAGAGGGGCTGTTTATTACATGTGTTAATGTTGACAACATGGAAAACGCCCGTCCTCATGCCCAAAACTGGGTTGCTGTGTGTAGAGCAGTAGAACTAATATTTAGCTTTATGTTTTCAGACATCCAGACCCTAAGAGAAGGCGTTCGGATGAATACCGCTCACCGAATTATCACCCGGGTGGAGGAGGGCATCCACAGGACTTCCGAAGGATGCCAGAGCACAGGGGACCCCCTGGAAACCATGGCCCTACGGGGCCCGATCACTACCGCCCCTTCCACCCCGACAAACCCCCACCCCTAATTGACCCCCGCTCCCCTCAGTCTCAGAAATCCCCCCTTGAGCCCATCTCGCCTGCTTTGGAAAGAACTGCAGAGCAGAAACCTGTGACCGACTTTAATTGGAACAACAGGAAGACGTGAGGTGAATACTTGGTTAGTGCAGAGACGGTCTGTACTGCCAAAGGATATGGCAGAAGGCCACCTTAGGCAATAAATGGAGCCACCACCAAACTCCTCTTTATCGCCAATGTGTGCTCTCTTCTAGGTTTCACAACTAGGCTAACTCTGCCGTTTTGGAGTGAGGAGACCGAACGAAGTGTGGTTAGTCCTATGGACTATGATTGAACTTGAAGTGTTGAAGTATGCCTAAGTTAGAAAGTGCCTCATGTATTTGGTCTTTGTTGAGAGTCATTAGCAGAAAGGGACTATCCCCAAAGCAAACCTTTTTTTGATGTTCATGCCTTTTTGTTTTGTGTTGTTTTGGGTTTTGCAAAAAACGTTTTTTTTTCATGAAAGTAGCCTTGGTGTGAGGAGAAAAAAGGAATTGTTTTAATCTCACCTTCAGATGTTGATTCATCGTTGTGTTGAGCTGTTCCAAACTATCGGTTTTGCTTTCTGAAATATCCAGACCCCTGTGATCGTGCATCATCTTGAGGAAAGAAAGTCAAGTAATTACTCGTCTTTTGATGTTGTTATCATGTAGGAGTCACGAATATGTGATGAGCTAAACCGCAACAATTACTGATTTTTTAGTGAAGTTTTTCTTGATTTCTTTTCAAATTCGCTAAATGTGTCTTCGCTATATTGCAGATGCGCCACGTGTTAATATTGTAATGCTCAGATGCCCTGTTTGAGGACAGTAGCCTTTATAAAATAAAAAAAGGGGGGCGGGGGAAGGCTCAACAGTATTCCAGGTCCATGCAGACCTTGTCAGAACACTAGATAATCATAGCATGTAAGCTATCTTTCTCTTTAATTTCTTATATCTGTAACACTTGGTGCCACTTAAGTCCACTTTATGGTCAGCGCTTGTACTGTTGCATCTTTTTATTGCACTAAAAGGACAGTACTTGCTTGATTTTGAGTATGTAGTAACGGTAGAAATTACCCGAATCTTATTTTCATTTTTAGTTGAGTTCTTTTCTCAGTATGAGTGTGCTGAAATGCTGATACCGTTGACCTTAAAGTGGAAATGTGAGTACTGTACGAATGGGCAGGTGTCTCAGTCTATTTTTTGTGAATCCGATTTTGTGCCAAAACATTGACAGACTGGCATGCTGGTAAATACCGTTCATTGATTGTTTGATGTGTTTTTCCATCTGTGCCTTATTCTTGTGTAGATTCAAACACCGGATTGGTATAAGGATGTTAAGCGATCGGAAATGATGCAGTATTAAGCTGTAGTGCACTATTTCTGAACAATTGCCAAGATGGAATTTTAACTAGGATGTAGAGCCAGCTCTGGTGAGGAGGGAACCAATGTAATGTACTCATTTCCAAAATGTAATGATGGCAGGACTGGGAGACTGTGGACACGTCTGCTCCTGCTCACACTCCACAGACATGTTAAGCTTTGAAACAAGCCAATTTAAAGTAATTTATATTTGTGAAATGTAACTGTTCAGATTAAGTGTGCTGTACATATGTTTATAGACCTATATGTATTAAACTTTCCTACATCATGGATAATCTGTTTTTGTTCTTCGCTGACCATTAAAACTAATAGCAGTCTTCTGTTTAGTTTTATACATAACTTAGTTTCAGCAAGTTGACCAACTTATTGTTTTTCATTTATTTAATGTGATATATTTAGGACAAACCTCTGAATGTTAAAATTAAAAAATGAACAAAAAATAAAAATAAATAAATAATAACAAGTTCGCGCGCTTTACTTCATGACGTGCACTGGGAGTCTGAGAGGAGTAACGCGAATGGCTAAGGTTAGACATTCTTCTGTCCACTTATTTTATATTATTATTATTTTTTAGCATGCTTCAACATTAATAACATTAATTCCAGTTCTTAAAGCGCATAAGGGAATACATATAAATTAGTAAGCTGGTGACGTTCTTCTGAATGATAAAGCCTACATTAGACACGTGTTTTAGAATCTTATGACAAATTGGTTAAGACGTCGTAACCTTTTAAATCTTTTCGATCAGTCTTTTCGTTTATAGGTGTTTATTTTAAGTGGGGAAAGCACCTTTGACTATAAATAATATTTGAGGTTTATAGAGCAAAAGTTGCAATAGGGCTCAAACACGGTGATGCACACTCTTCTCTTTAGGAAGGATCGAGTCTAAAATGGTTCAGCAAATTGAGTTTACTTATTGTACCATTAGGTGGCAGTCTTGGCTCAATGTACTTAGACGAAGTCTAATGCTATGGTGAAGTCACTTCCATTGTCAAACATGAATTCAAACAAAAAGGAACAGCTGAATACAAAACCCCAAACCAAAAATATATCAACATGACACTTTATTTTTCTTCAATAAATAATTTACAGTATTTACATATGGTGTGTGGCACCGCTTTAGTCCTACATACAAAACAGTCTAAGCTGTCTGGTAACTCCCATTCAATGTCAATACAAATTTTATCATTCACTTTTATTTTTCAGCATAAACTCTTTCACCAAACAACCAAGTAAGAGCTAGGTTAAAGAGAATAAAAACATAAAGTGCTTTTGTAATAAACAACACATGAACACCGCAAGTCACACGTTTCCTACTTACTATTTAGTTAAAAGACATGATGTCGCTGTTTTACTCTTGTGCCAAATTAGATTGTAAGTCCCTAACATTGTTTTTGTTGTGCTTGTGTACACAATATCCCTTTAAATTTAAAGGTAAATTTCACCACACCCTTTGATGTACCAAAGAATCGGCACAAAATATGATTTGCCAAATCGCACAAACTTATATACACGTCACATTACACACATACATCCAAAAATCACTAACACAAGCACACTTAAACACAAAAGTCATTACAATCATTTTTTATGCTTTCAAAAGTCTCTTTAAAGCCACACACTGCACCGACAACAAGCTTTCTTAGCAGTATTAAGGCTCTCAAAACTTTACAGTGTAAGAATAAATTACCATGAAGTCTTTCAAAGGATTCTTTATGTATAATTCATATCTAAACCATATTTCCATAGTACTTTTTACTAAAAGAAAAACAAGCACTGATAAAAGACAACTGTGACACATTCTTAGAAGAAATGGGACATGTTGAAGATGAAGTTATGTGGGCTTCATCTTCCATAAAGACCTTTCCAAAAGTCTCTAAAAATGGCCTATAAAACGATTAAGCTACTAAGGGTGCAGTTTCACTCTTTAAAATAGTGGTGCTATGTATCGTGTGACTTAAGCTCACCAATACTACTACTGCGATTTACAATACTGAGTGCCAGTAAACCTGAGCCTGCTAATGGCTGAAGAGCAAATGCCCCCATTTCTAATGTCACAAGAAATGCATGGCAGATGTTCTCAATAGCTCCTGACTGATCCATCCACTTCACTGTAGTTAGCAGCACCTTCCAATATTATACACAATCAGGACATCTGGTTTGAGCCCAAATACTTAGCTAAGTGAACCACCGAAGGTCCCATGAGAAAGCGAGAGCGAAAATTCAGCTGTTTGGGAAACTGTTGGCACCAAGGCATGTTCTTTGGCAAAACGCCTCGGCCATAAATTCACAGATCTACAGTCATGAGTTAAACGGGGCCTACAGCACAGCCACGTCGACACCCTTTTGAAATGGAGAGCGAGGCGTTGCTCTTTTAAGAAGCAGTAAGGATGATTGATGGACCTTCCTTGTGGGTCCCATCTCAAACTGCAAACATTTTATGGAGGAACTTGGCTCTCTCCTGGATATATACGTCGCTGGTTATGCTACCCCTACTGCAAACTGGCATGATTATTGTTTTCCACAAACATGTTTATCTGAAGCAAGTTTGCTATTTTCAAAGACAACTCTGTCTAGGGCTATACCATTGTATGACTATTATTTTGTTTATTCAATGGCTTTTACTTTGTGAGCAAAGTAAAGGTTATTCTCTATGTGCTTATCAATTGTTCAGGCTGACTTTAAAGATCCAATATGACGATAGAGAAAATTCAATAAATATTATCCAAATTTATAACACCTAAGCAGTATGAGTGTAGTTTTAAGTTTGACACCCCATTTTTATATAAAATGTTGAGAAGAGCTCTTAGCAGACAGTAAAACTTCTTACTGACCCATGAACAACCACACCAGAGCTACATTATGACCTTGGGTGCAATCTACAGATATTATGAAACACTTCTCACACACTCACACACACAGACACACACAAGCATTCATATAATCACCCACAAAATCTTTCTCTTGCACACATTGACAAATTATACAAAAGGCCTGATGTTATGGCCTCTGTAGACAGCATGACTTACTCGTCTGACAAGGCCTTGGCCAGGGGGTTTTCTCAAGAAAGCTAACATTTTTCAGAAGCTGGAGCTTCTTCAAAGAGAACTCCTGCCGGCCCTCCAACTTTGGAGACGTTAATAAAAGCTCCTGTCATGTCCTCCAGCCTGGCTCTGGGAGACATACTTCACCTCTCACTTGGCATCAAGTGAACTGAAAAACATCTCCAAGCTTTTCTTTCTGCAAAGGATCATCCCACCTCTCACTCCTGTCAGTGACACATCACCCTGTGGGAAAAAGGGGGAGTCTCAGGACCTCTCAGCACTGTTCTCTGTCATGAAGCAGTTATGAGATCAGCAGGATGACCACAGAGATGGGTGGGTCTCCAGGAACGCTTCTGCTCTGGCCCGATGAATGAACATACGTGATGATGACGAGAGATGAGACCATGGCGTGACACAAGACACACAAGTGTGAAAGCCCTGGGCAGAATCTCAGGCTCTAGCTGAGAATCCCAACCTCTGATAGATGGAACACAACATGGTGAGAGCAGCATTTCACATGAATACAGCACCTTCCAACCATCTAACAAGGATGTCCATTGGGGACTACAGACAAATGAAACACATGTCAGTCCATAACTGTACGACAACAAGGCTGATGAGGATTAGGAAACTAAAACCCCATTTCTCTGAGGCAGAATTGAATATTGTATCCCTTTCAAAGAGGTGATACTTGTCTTTGTTGGAGTGGAGCATTTTAACATCCTCAAAGGCATAGTAGGCCGCAAGGGTGAAGTTGATGTCCCCAGAAGATAGCAAGTCAAAAACACAGGATTGGAAATACAAATCCTCAATTGGTAGACGTTCTTTGCACTTGGCCATGGCTGACTGGTATGTGAAACCATGTGTAGGATTGCCCGGCCGTACCCTGCCTAAGCCTTGGCTCTCAGCTGCATGTGCTCTGAAGGTCCTGAAGTCTATTCGCTGGTTGGCAGGGCACCCATGCAGGCAGAGGTAAAGGTCCTGGTTGTCCTGGTCCTCCACTGAATTCACAACTTCCTCTGGCATCCGCACTGCAAAAGTGAGGTAGCGGCCGACCTGCCGAACTACAATAGTGGTGCCGATATAACGTGCTTGGATCTCCACATGTTGTCCAGGCACCTTCTCTACTATACGTAAGTTGTTGGCCCCATGGCGGTAGCCTCCGTTCTTTGAACCATCGGCAAATGCAGCTGGAAGCTCGTCAGTCTCCGCATGGTACATCTTCTGGTCTACACATTCTTGATAGTTCCTGAAGATGATTGTTAGCTGTGATAAAAGTGAGAGTTAGAACAAGTGAGAGTTATCTGCAAGATTATTTAAATTGTACTGTATTATTTATGGGTTTTGACATGAAACAGAAATAAAAACATTAGCTGCAACTGTAAAATCATTAATTGAATTATTGTAGTTAACAACAGAATTTATAAATCACATTCTAGAGAAAAAAAAAAGTAGATGGCTAGAAAACATTTCAAGTACACAAAGTTTTGATGTTGAAAATGACATATTTGTTTAATCAAAACCAGTCAAGAAACAGCAGCCACAGGCATGAAGTGTTTTATGCACCAGTGAACATAGCAAAAGATAGTGACTGTGTATTCCATTGTGCATAACTGAGCATTGTCTTTATAAAACCAGAGGACTGTGCCATGCAGACCCTCCAATCCCAGAAGCTTTCGTAATGTCACATTTGAGCAGCAGCTCAAGATACAGGGGGCCAATATAAACGCACTCTCTGGAGAAACACAGGTCCAGTCTATGTTACAGCAGGCCTCAGTATGCAGAAACAAAGACAATCCTTTCATGCAGCTCAGAGCCTGCCTGTGAACCCCAGATTCAGCTCCAGGGAGTGGACTCACAGCAGCTAGAGAGCACAGCCTGCACAGGGGCTAATTAGAGAAGGCTGCTCCTAACTCTGAGTCCTCCAGCAAGTAGCCATTAGGAGGCCAGTGGACTGCTGACACATATTTGACCTCGGGATGTCCAGGCTGTTCTGATCTTGCCAATGATGCATATGAGTGTGTCTCTTATGTCTGAGTGTAGTGGAGACTATAATCACTAAGGGTGCAGTTATCTACCTCCTGTTAGCACCACTTTAGTTTTTCGCAGGACAGCAAGAGCTTAAACAAGAGACGTCCTGTTTGCACAGGTGCCATCTCATCTGCCTGTAGACTTGTTTTTCACTTTTGTCCTAGCTGAATGTTACAAAATCCACTCATTTCTAAAAATAAAAAAAACAGCTTAACATAAATACCGTGATCCCTTTCCCTTCTACAAGAAATAACTGTGGGTCCATCTACTTAATGGGGAATCATTAGAGGTTTTTGATGGCGGAAAATTGCTCCGTTTCTTAATGTGACTCAGTACAAAGTTCCTGTGCTTTTCTGCCACAAGGAAAGACTCTGAAAAACATTTAACCCTGGTCACACAATTACATCAGCCAAAAGGACATCGGCCATAGTGAAATAAGCATTCAGCAATCGGACACATAAACTTGTAGTCCTGTGTTTTTACCTTAGGCTCCACAGCTGGCCAATTCTAAAGCAGCTCCCTAGTTTGTCCAATGGGCCGTAAAGCAAAACAATGATCATTTATGAGGTTTGAGGGCCAACTAATGCAGAGAAAATGTTGTCTGTTTCCTGTATGGACCGAGCACTTAGTTAAAACAACAAGACTCCTAAATCACACAAACAATGGTAAGGAATGCCACATATATATAGTAACATTAGTCCTGAATGGCCTGCTAACATTCTAAGTTATTAGCCTGCCTCTCTTTTTCTGTTGGCACTTCTTTTTAAAAAAAAAAAACAAATCTTACCTTTTGTCTTATGTCGTGGAACACATCCAAATGCTAACTAGAGTCTGCACTTACAAAGTCTGCTTTCTCTTCCCACTAGTAAAACCACACTTTCACCATTAATTAGTTCCATGCTGAAACAGTTCCTTAAAATTGTGGTTGAAAATAAGCTGCTAAAATAAGACCACAGACTAATGCTGAAATTCCTTTTGCTTGTTTTTTTATGTGAGACACAGAATATCCTTACCTTCCTAGTAGCTGTAGCAGAAGATCCAGGGACAACGGGAGTGTTCGTAACCTGCACAGACAGGTACTTATTGTGAATCAGTGGCCAGGCACCCTCGACTTTACAGGTCTGAAAGTCATCGTTGAATGTGCGGAGATGTGGGTCCCCGAAAAAGCCACAGTGAGTGTAATTGGGAGGCGCAGCATTACGTGGTAAACTCCGCTCATAATGGCACACCTCTGGTCTGTCAGAGGGAGCGTTGATGTCCGGTGGTGGCTGGACCGGGGGCGGGGGTGTGCGGGCTCGAGGCTGGGTAGTGGGCCCTTCTTTAGAGCAATTGTGTTGGCTCATAAGATCCTCTATGCCATGCTGGGCTGAGTGGTAGGCCAGGTCACCCCGGCATGTACGGGCAGTGCGACGGACACAGCTGTTATACGCTCGCAGAGCAGTGCAGAACTCCTCTTCTGGGCCAGAGCTGGAGGTGGAGGCCCAGAACTCTGAGTTACACTTCAGGATCTTACACTGCAGAGTTGCTGTAAAGTGAAAAGAGAGATAGCATAAACACACTGTCATGGTCAAACCAAGTTTACAGAAAGCTGAAATGAAATAAGTATCAGCCTGAGTAGCTGACAACACTGATTAAGCTTTAAATGTGAAAACTAACAGTTCTAATGAAAACAAAGGCTTTTGAAAAAAAAAAAAAAGTCAAATAACTTGACCTTTACATTTTTAATCAAGAATAGCCCGTTTCAATTTCTTATAGTTAATATTACAAAGCTTTATATTCACATTTCATATAGTAATTTTTATTGTGATTATGTCAGTACTGAACTTTAAATGAAGTTCAGTTTAACCCTATCTTAATGAAAGCCAGTTGCTCTAGGCTCTCATAACAACACATGAATTCTCCCATTATCTGGACAAAGTGAAGCTTTAATACCATCAGTAATAAAAAAAACAACAACATTCTAACTAAGTTCCAAGTTTCAGTTTTTTGCCAATTTCCATTAAGTCTAAGTGCTATACATGTAGTTTAAAGCAAGGCTACTGTTGTCTGGTTGCCTTTTCAAATTGAAGAGCTACTGTAATACAGAACGTAAAGCAATAAGCATCTAAATAGGCATCATTACAAAGTAATGAACTCTTGATGGGCTTATCTAACTTCATTACCTCACAATGAATGACATCACTTTATATTAGTAAATGGGCTGTATGCTTTATCAAATAATGCTTGACTGATTCCAAGATCCCATATGGATATCTAGCAATTTCACACTTTTTAAGGTGCAACAAAAATGAAAAGCATTAAGTCAAATGGAAAGGAAGCCTTCAAACTGACATTCACACCAACAAAAGTCTATTGACATTCACACCAACAAAAGTCTATTATTTAGAAGTGTTAATCATCTCACATCAAAATCACACTCGTTCACACCTCGATTGGTACTTTTGCATTGCTAAGCAGATTTTGGAGGTGGTTTTGAATGAAGCACCAGGGATGTCAGTGACCAAAACAGTGGCCTTAATCAAAGGCAAAAGCAATTTCAAGCACATTCCCCTTTCTCGGATTACAAGAGCTGAAATGAAATCTGGAGACTTTTCAGTCATGTTTTTTTTTTTTTTTTTTTACCATTTGAGTTTCATAAAATGCAAGGACATGCCAAAACTACACAACTTTGTTTCCAAATGATCAAGCAACAATCTTTGTTGTCTCAGTTACAAACACATCTTCCACCTACCAGCCACAAAGGGCATTCATCATCCATCTGATAAGAGACAATAGGTTAATTTAAGATGTCAACGACTAGTGCTTGCATGATTGCCTTTTGTTTGGGGTTAAATAACTTGAAAGAAGATGGGACACCGGGTGTAAAATCAAACCGCACACTATTTACAACTAATCAGAGCCTTGACAGAACAAAACAGCACTTATAAATTCCATTATAGTGAGATACACAGGAATTAATTATCACATTTGGAAAACACTGTTGACCCATAACCATGTGGGAGTGCCTACACTCTTCTACACACATTAGAATTTTCTTTCTGCAATATATACATTGTAAAAAACTTAATTTATTAAAGTAAAATAGCTGTATTTGTATTATTAGATTTTTTAGAAGTGTCTAATCAAAAATGCAGGCATATAAACGCTTGGCATTGAAAAATATCAATAATGGTCACGATAAAATTTTTATTTTAGATTTTTTAAAAAAACAGAACACCAAAAAACAAGTAACTTCAAGTGACAGCAACTGCAAAACTAATCCATGCCACAGTGTATGGTGGAAAAATAAGTATAAATTTAATACAGTGGACATCAAAATATTACAGTTAATCTATAAAAAGGACTAGTGTAATGCAGACAGAGATCAAATCTGTGATCCAAAAAAAAAAAAAAAACACTTTGCCATTACAGTCTTTTTCTACTTCTGTTCACTGTGAAGTCAAGGCATAGCCTATAGGCTACCGTATTTACAGTAATGTAAATGCAGACTAATCTTTGAATAGAATTGTGAATACAAATTTAATCTATTTTATATATATATATATATATATATATATATATATATATATATATATATATATATATATATATATATTAATATCTATGCAGGTATATATACAGGCAACTTCTGACATTTCCATTTAAGGACTTACGGTCATCAAACTTTTTAAAGGCTATACTGTGCGTGTGAAATGGTTTTTTGGAAATGTTGGCCCCACAAGTCCAGCGAAGACCGATATGTGGAGGCTTCGCTTCCCCTCCCCCAAACACAACAGCGCGTCTCCGCCAGAGCTGTGGGAAACACTGCGGTAGTGCAGCAGCAGAATCGAACCGAACCCTCGGATCACCACGCTCTTCTCGCACGGTTTAAACAATGGCTCTAAAAAAACTAAACTCTAGCTCTGCATACATTCGCCTTAACTTTCTCAACGCGAAAATGTTTAGATTTAAACGTAACACCTTCAACTTAAATGTGTGTAGCGTCAACTTGAAAGTTATAAACAACATTATTCAAGCGTGCATAATAAAGGAATGCGCGCTGACAGTGTTTTGGAAGATAAGTAACTTTTGCCAGCCAGAATTGGGTCATGACTAATCAAAATATATCTAACTGCGTTTAGTTTGCTGATAAGTAAGAAAGCATGCGTTTGTCTGCATTATTTCATCATTAATTTCTTTAAATGTTTGCTGTTTTTTTAACGATTAGGTCATCATTGCTTCGACGATTCAACTCCAAAAAACATATGCGTGTCCTTATTTCCAGTCCTAAAACTCGAATTAGATTAAAAAGGTTTTTCTTACCTGCTGGAAACAGACAGAGAAAGAGTACAACGAACTGGCAGACGTGTAGCGCCGATGGTCCTGCTCCTTTCCCCATAACCATCCATCCAGCACGGGACAGCGCTCCTCTCCTCTCCCTATTTACACCAGCAATGTGAGGAAAGGCGAATTAGAGCAATGCTGCGACTTTCCGTTCGATTGAAAGTTGCTGAAGAACCGCAACATAACAAAATCATGCCGCCCGCCCTTCCGTCGAACAAATATCGCTGCTTTTTGTCAGGTATTCTGTGTTCACACATTCCCAACCCTCACTAGAAACGTGCCATCAATTTTCCAGTTCGCTAGTATCAAGAGGGTGCAGCCTACACCAAGAAGTGCACCAATAAGAAGTCACTGTTCCGCCACCAACCCCTGACTAGTTTCAAATTACGCCTGGGCTTTGAAAAGAACTTCACCCGTTTGCCATGTCTGCGAGCTCAGGAAAGTGAACCCATACTTGTTACTTTTTAATAAATAGCTGTGTTATCGTTTCCTGAGCGGTTATAGGCCTATGCATTTTCAGTTTTGCGAGAATCAAAATGAGAGTGAAAATGTATTTCTTAAGTTCTAAAATTACCTTGGTAATTAAATACCACTTACTTGAGTCTTATACACAAATTCACCAATTAGCCCATTTAATCCCATCTGTGCACAATAAGAGCTGATGTACTGCACACACTACAAATGAAAGTGCAGATGGTCTTGCTTTTATTTTTGCATGGCTGGTGTAAATAGTAACATGTCCAGAGCTGTATAACTAGGCTACCATATTTAGTATACATAATAATTAAAGCCTCTTTTATTAATGTATCCAAGAAGATTGCTCTGTCTGTCTCATATAAATCATAATCACAATACATGACGGTGGTCACAATAGCCCCAATTTGAAGAAATAGTTAACCGATTCATATTATATAACCTCGGCTAACAGTACATTTGCAAATACATCAATATATCAACAATAAATTGTTATTTTCATTATAATCCAGAATAAAACACACTTTCAATAAAAAAAATATATATACATACATGCATACATACATACATACATGCATACATACATACATACATACATACATACATACATACATACTTACACATGAATTTACAGTCTATTTCATTAGACTGCCCAAGTATTATACATGCTTACCTATATAGCTAGGTTAATGGGTTAAAGCAGGTCCAATCCAGGGTCCTGAAGGGCCAACATCTTGCAGAGTTTAGCTTCTCCCAACATGCATAGCCAGAAGATTCTAGTAGTCCTGAAGATCTTGATTTCTGTGGTCCAGTTGTGTTTAATTGGGGATGGAGCTAAACTCTGCAGGACAGTAGCCCCCCAGGAGCGGAACTGGACACTCGCAAAAGAAAGAATTAGTTTCTGGTTAAAATTACATTTGGAATTGATGCTTTATTTGTACAGTAGATTGATTTTAGGAAGAAGTCCAAATGGAAAGATGCTTCTTTTCAAACCTATTCTTCAAAAATGAAAGAGAAGCCCATACCACCCACAACTAAACTGCAACCGCATACTGTTTGATCACCTGTTAGTGTTCTGTCTCTGACAACTTAAATGCACCCTTTTTTAAAACGTTTGAAAAACAACTGCCAATATGTGATCAGGTGTTCCTGTAGCTCAACTGGTAGAGCATTGTGCTTAAGCAAGTGCAAGGTTAGGGGTTCAAATCCCAGGAAACACATGATAGTAGAGAATTGTTAGCCTGAATGCAATGTAAGTTGCTTTGGATAAAAGTGTCTGCTAAATGCATAAATGTAATGTGACCCCAGTTAAGAGATCTACAAACTCACGTCAGTGCATTTGCTTCATTAAGTCCCCCAACAGATGACCGGAACAAGATGCACTACTATAAAATGTGAAATATTTATAAAATACATAATCATACTAGGACTACTTTTTTATTTGTGCACATACGAGATGAAGAATGAATGATGCTTGCCCATCTATAAAGTATAAAATCTATTAATTAAAGTAATCAATCTGATTATAAAAGTCTTGTTGAGATTTTGACAGGTCAAGGTAGGTCCTAAAGAAGAGGAGGGAATGTGTATTTGTTAGGGCAGGCTATGTGGTTTTGTTTTTAGTGGTCAGCTGTTGCAGTCCAACAGATGGCGCTTGCACAGTGGTGGAGAATGAATGCAACCCGTTCTCATCAGGGTTGCATGATATCTCCAGACTCAGAGATGCGTCCTAGTGTATAAGGGTTTGAAAGAACCACTATATTATTTACAGTTCAACTGTGATGTCTCCATTTTCTTTTGAAATTAAAGATAATTTATTTGAGGTACTTAATACCAAAACATGACATTATGATATGTATCTTTAGAGAGAAAATATAGCCTAGATGGTGCTGTGAACCCAACACAGAGGTTCTCTACCATCTGTGAGTTTAATTCATCATCTCTGTATGATTTCTAGTGCAACAGAGGCTAAAATATTAACATTTAGACACAGCAAAATAACACTAATTAGTGACAGCAGCATAACAACAAAAAAATCCCATTAAATCCCTCTATCCTAATAAGGCTAATGCAAAAATAGAATAATGTATTTATTCCTAATATTAGACACAATCCTTACATTTAGATTAGCACTGTAGCCAAAGAACTCGACTACTTGCGATGCAGACTTTTTAAATCAAAACTATATAATGCAATATATGATCTCTATATCATTTAAGAGGGGATCTTCACTGTTAAAGTAACCGCTGCAGATTGTTTAAAAAAAAATCAAAGCTATTTGTTAAGAAATCACTCAGAACCCACCTTTTTGAATGCATGGAGCTCTTCAACACTTCTGGGTTTTGTTTCTTTGCGGAACCGGGATGAAGCTTGCTGGTCGAATCCGGACTGAAGCGCGTGCACGCGTGCTTTGTATCAGTAATCCGAAATTCTTAATTAAGTGTATACATCGTTGTAAAACTAAAGGTTAAGCGCCGCTGTCGTCCCTGCATGATGTCCCTTGGTTATCATTTAGGCTTATTATTTCAAAGGCGAAATGGGTTTTTATCTAAACGCTGCTATCTACTTGCGGTGACTGATGTTATTTTCATCGGTGTCTTGATCTGGAAATGAAGGTATGATCCGTCAACCAGTTTATCGAGATACAGACGATAAAAAAGAAAACCTCGGAAACGTTTTCGAATAAACAGTGTTCTTCATTTTGCAGTGGTATTCCCAAGATTTCTCTGTGGCTCTGAGGACTTGAGTAGGAAGAGCCCTCGGGGCAGCAGTGTTGATAGCGCTGGCTCGTTTCCTCGCCTCAGTGTTGTGAAATGACGAGTTTGAAAGTGTGAGGCACAATGAACCGCGCTGCTCTGTCCAACTCTCCACACTGTCATAGTCAACACATGCGTCTGTCTGTTTAACCATGCTGTAAGATTAACGTTAAGATTATAATGTTACTGGATTAGAAAGAACACATTTTAAGCATTTTCTGCCCGTAATTTAATAAGCGTGTGTGTGTGTGTTTGTGTGTCTTAAACATCTAGATAATTATATCTGCTACAACTTAAAGTAGTTTCCAAATCTATTACTTAGGCTATCTATCAACTGTGTAGATGAATCTAATGGTGTGCTGTTCATCCATCCAATTACTGGATGGTCTTTAACACTAATAGAATAGTCATGGACATCTTAAATGTTATGAATTTAATGTGGTCAACAAATTAACATGTGCAAAATCACATGTAATAACCAATATTTTGAGTGTGATATTGCTTCAGTATATACAACAGCTGTTCACAGTAGGCTATATTATATAGGCTATATAAAGAAAATAGATCCAAATAGAATATATATCAGAGAGTGACTAGTCCTTATTTGTTCTACTACAAAAAAAAAAAAAAAATGCAGAGGCATAACGCTTTCAAATAGTAGTACCAAGGCACACCGACTGAAAGCTGGTCTGGGAAAGATTATATAATGGATGCACCATTATATACTCTTTCCCAGACCAGCTTTCAGTCAGTGTCAGTGGTTTCCCCTCTCTCTCTCCAATTCAGTAATCACGCGACTCCTAAATTTGTATTTTTTTCTGAATAAGTAATTACTTAGCACCCATGTGTAACATTTATGTAAGCCAAACATACTGTATTCATCACGTTGTCGTGTGACCTATCAGCGTCAGTTGTGTCACCTCACTGCTATTCACAAATCCTCTCCCAAGGCCTCGTGATAGTAAAATGTCTATCAGATGCACACTTCAGAACTTTAGCTAGACTTTTTTTTATTGTTGAGTGTAATTACATGCAACCTCTTACTAAAAGCAGTCAAGGTACAGATAATGTAATTAGACAATCTAAATGTAAATGGCACAAATCTAGAAAGTAACTCAAGTGATAGAAACAAGACTGGCTGCTCTAAGTCATGTCCTTGTTAATTGCAGAGCAGGGTTGTGAGACTCTGCAGTGCCAACATAAGGGGCTGAGCCCATTATCCAGTTAAGACCTGACTACATTATACTAGTCCCATATGCAACTTGTTTCAAGCCCTGTTAAACTGAGCAATTAGGGAATATTAATATTTCAGCCATGACAAAAAAAAAATAATAATAAATAAAAATACGCTTTCAGATTATGTTTTTTTAAAAGTTGAACCTCTTTTAACTTGACAAGGCATTCTAAAAATGCAGCTGTCATGCACAAGACACAACCGCAATGGTCAAAGACATCCATCTAGCATGTTTACATAAAACAAATGAAAAGCGTGTGGAATGCAAAAATGCATTTTGTGTGAACAGCTACTGCATCAACAAGCTAAGTACATACTGCATCATAATGAATGGTCATTTTAATAATAATTTAGAAAAAAATGGTCTTCTTTGTAGCATTGCTCAATAGGGTGTATATTGGACTGTTACAGTTCAGTTATTGCATTTCAAAACAATCAAATTACCATTTGGATTAAAATCGCTGGAGAGCACACATAAGAAGGAAAGAAAAAAATCTCCATCACTTAAAAAAAAGAAGAAAAAAAGCATCTGGAGCATCTGAAAAAAAAAATCACTTTCTGAGCTATAGCAAGGGGGTTGGTCATGCCCCTGCTGTAGAGGACATCAGAATTATTTGGATCATATTTGAGCATGAGCTTTTGAGACTGTTTGTTGTCAATCATAAATAAACAAACTAAAATGATCTTTGACTTAATATTATTAAATAGTAACACATTTTATCTTTGACCTTACCCACTATGACAGATGCTTGAGGGATACCGCTTTTGCATTTTGCTGTTAGTCTCCAAGGCAGAGGTTTCCACCCTGGTGTGAAGAGAAAGGCTTTAGAACAACCGGATGCTGGACATCCACCACAAACACAGCTGGCGGAGGACAAAAAATAAATAAAAAATAGAGGGGGTGCAAGGGCAAACAGACAAGGCTTGCTAAAGCTATGCGCTCAGTTGATACATGTTTGGCTTGACATTTTTACATTTAGCAATACATAAAAATCCAGCATGAGCTTTAGCAAATAACGATGCCAGAAGGTGTTGGATATTTTTGTGCAGGAAGACCCAGGCAAGTTAGTGTTTAAAATAAAGAAATAATTCAATTCAATTCAAATCAAGTTTATTTGTAGGGATGCACGATAATATCGGCACAATATCGGTATCGGCCGATAAAAGCTTAAAATGACCATTATCGGTATCGGCCGATATGAATATTTCTGCCGATGAGCCAAACCGATATTCTCCAAGCGAAATAATTGACCTGTTTTTCAGATGTGAATGTCTGTCTACATTTGTAAAATAATACATTTATGGTAGAATCAGTACAGAAGAGATACATGGATTTCTCTTCAGTAAAATTAAAGTTTAAATATATCAGTATATATTTGTATATATATCGATATCGGTATCGGCATCGGCCAAAATTATTTTGAAAATATCGGCATATCGAATATCGGCCAAAATCCAATATCGTGCATCCCTATTTATTTGTATAGCGCTTTTTACAAAACAAATCGTTACAAAGCAACTTTACAGAAAATTATGTTTCTACAATATTTAGTAGTAGCTAGTAGTTTGTGCACATTTGACAGGATTTTAGAAAAAATAAAAATAATAATAATAATACAAGACGTAGTCAGCTAGACGATGAACTATCAATATTATTAATTAAGTTATTATATGATTCAGTCACAAATTTAGCAATAATTGTTAGTTCTGTTTGTTGATTCAGGGTTAGCATCATCTGGGGTCCTCCGAGGGGTCAGCATCATCTCTTCTCAGGTGTTCTGGATCCAGACTGGAGCTTGTTTAAATCCTAGTTACCACGGGATGTGAATCCCGTGGCGAAACATAGAAACAAAATACAGACATCATCAGCATAGCTGCTGATCCAACAAAGTAAAATTAGTTTAACCCAAGCTAATGAATAAAAATGCACCTTTGATCAGATGCAACTACACTCACAATTAAAAAGATACATTATTCGTATGCTTGGCGAAAGAGATGTGTTTTTAATCTAGATTTAAACAGAGAGAGTGTGTCTGAACCCCGAACATTATCAGGAAGGCTATTCCAGAGTTTGGGAGCCAAATGTGAGAAAGCTCTACCTCCTTTAGTGGACTTTGCTATCCTAGGAACGTTTTTTGACCTTAGGGTGCGTGATGGGTTGTAACGTGGTAGAAGGCTAGTTAGGTACGCAGGAGCTAAACCATTTAGGGCCTTATAGGTAAGTAATGATAATTTGTAACTGATACGGAACTTAATAGGTAGCCAGTGCAGAGACTGTAAAATTGGGGTAATATGATCATATTTTCTTGACCTGGTAAGGACTCTAGCTGCTGCATTTTGGACTACCTGTAGCTTGTTTATTGACGAAGCAGGACAACCACCTAGAAGTGCATTACAATTGTCCAGTCTAGAAGTCATGAATGCATGAACTAGCTTTTCTGCATCAGAAACAGATAACATGTTTCGTAGCTTGGCAATGTTTCTAAGATGGAAGAATGCAGTTTTTGTAACATTGGAAATATGATTTTCAAAAGACAAATTGCTGTCTAATATAACACCCAGATTTCTGACTGTCGAGGAAGTAACAGTACATCCGTCTAGTTGCAGATTGTAATCTACAAGATTCTGTGTAGTGTTTTTTGGTCCAATAATTAGTATCTCTGTCTTATCTGAATTTAATTGGAGAAAATATTTGTCATCCAATCTTTTACATTTTTAACACACTCTGTTAGCTTAGATAATTGGGAAGTTTCATCTGGTCTCGTTGAGATATATAGCTGAGTATCATCAGCATAACAGTGGAAGCTAATTCCGTATTTTCTAATAATATTACCAAGGGGCAACATGTATATTGAAAATAGAAGGGGACCTAGGACGGATCCTTGTGGCACTCCATATTTTACTGATGATAAATGAGATGACTCCCCTTTTAAGTAAACAAAATGGTAGCGATCGGACAGGTAGGATCTAAACCATCTTAGAGCCTGCCCTTGAATACCTGTATAGTTTTGTAATCGATCTATGAGTATGTCATGATCTATGGTGTGGAACGCAGCACTAAGATCAAGTAAGACTAGAAATGAGATGCAGCCTTGGTCTGACGCAAGGAGCAGGTCATTTGTAATTTTAACAAGTGCAGCATAAAATCATTTTAAAATGGTGAGAAAAACACAAGTGAAAATAGTAATGGATAAAGAATGCAATATGAGTGGGAGAGAGGAAACCACATAACAGAGAGGCTAGACATCTACAGAATGTCACACATGCACTGAATGAAAAACAGAAGAAAAAATATATATATGCTATTTTATTTTGGCCTAACACAAAGACTTTGATTTTAGTGGTTACCCATTCAGACATGAAAACAGCTGTAGTTATTACAACAACAATTAAGAAAAATCAATAACTCCCCCTCCTTTTTGCTCCCCTTGATTTCCTTTCATTTGCTTGATGATTGAATACTGACAGTGGCATTCTCATTATGTTTCACATAATTCATTATAGACACTCTGTCAGTTTTATGACTTTATGTCTTAAAGCCTTGGCCACTATAATAGAATGTGAGGTGAGGATAAGACTTGCCAGACAGTGAGCCATTCCAGCCGGTAATTATGGTACGAGACCGTGGGATCCCAGTCTGGTTGAAAACCATTAATTTTCCAATTTGTCTCATGAAAAGGCAGAGGATTGGGCACAGTGAATCTAGCCAATGTTTATTTTATGAGCGTTTGTGTAACTGTTTGCCTGCTGTAGGAACACTATGATCTGAAGTATGCTCACACATTTGAGATGAATGCTTATAACAATGCCGAAAGCGTGATCAAAGGAAGATTTATCTAATTTCTATTGTGTTGGGTGTAATTAGGTAGATAAGTTGAAAGAATGGCTAGACTGTCATTTTCCCCTTTGTCAGAGAGGAACTTTATCAGCGTATACGTGGGCTAGTGAATATCCTCACTAAGCTTTCTAAACAGCAGCTTACGCAGAGCTGTCGCCATGTTATCTTCTTCACAGCTCAACACAACAATAATGAAGGGTGTAGTTTAAAATGCTTTCAAGTGTACATTTCTTTAATATGCCAGTGAAGTTCACTTATAAATAAGCCTAAAAGAGGCTTTCAATCCTCTGGTGTTCTTTTCATATAGGAGTAAATGCAGATGTGATTTAAATATGCACACAAAAAAGCAATTTAAGGTTAATTAAATCCGACCTCCATCTGCATGTAATGAATGCAAATGCTATATGAGGGAAAGGACATGTTAATGTTATTTTGGTTGCTTAGTTATTAAAAATGTCAATTTTCAAACTGAAAACTCAAACAGTTGTAGTCTCGCACTATTTGTAAACAGGACTATTCATGAGGAGAAACACAAAAGGTGGTTTCATAAACATCTGTGGACTCTTATTGCTTTTTGTTAATTCTGAGTATGATCGAACGGATAGATTCGGGTTTGTTTACATTCTCAGTCATCCCTGTTTTACCTGCAGGGACATTCCTTGTTATTTGTAGTACGGGGCTGATAAGCAAATAGATTTGTAACATTCATCAACCCCTCCATCATATGAGTCACAACAGCAGAAAACAATCATCACAACGTGATCTTAATCAAACATACTGGTTTAAACCAACACTGTAGGCTGTTTTATATCAAATGTGGCTGTTTTGTATTAATTTTATTTGTATATGTTTTTTAAGGAGTTAATTTGAAGTTAAAAACACATTTTGTGAGGATGAATACAGTAGCTCTATATATATATATATATATATATATATATATATATATATATATATATATATTGCTGTCACAGAACAGAAGTCTGATACTGTAAAATTACTTTCCCCAACTTCAAAGTGACTGGCTTAACTGACCCTGTCATCAGTTATTTCCTGCTGATAAGGTAATTCAGTGATTCAGCAACAACTAATGAGACATGAAGCCAAGGGATGTCTTCAGACTCCAAACAAATATGTCAGAACTGTCTGGTAGGAACACCCCTATTTGTGATTGCTGTGCCAACTGAAATAACTACCTTCATTTATCTCTTTCTCCCACAGCGCATATCAGGATAAGCCTTCTTCTTTAGAATTCATGCATCAACCAAATCCTCAAGAATAGGTGGCAGGTGATTGTAATTACTCAGGTAAGACTTGATCTTAAAATACAGAACTCCAATTATCTCATTATCTCTCATGGTCATTATAAATTCTACTTTTTACATATTAAGTTTATTACATATTAACTATGTACTTTGTATACAAATCTATGTCATTGCCTATTATATAAAAAGTTATATGTTAGTAGAAATATGATCAGTTGAGAAAGCTAGAGTATACAATCTTCATTCTTTGAAAAGGTCCCACCTCAGTTTTACTTAAAGGGGTCATATGTTGCCATTTCAATTTTTCCTTTCTCTGGACTGTTACAAGCTCTTGGTGCATAAAGAAGATCTGTAAAGTCGCAAAGACTGAAGTACAAAATGTTGAAGATAATGTATTTTTTTAAACCCTAAACCACATAATCACATTTCATTACACCAAATACACAAAATAATGTTCTTTATAGCAATGTCATTTGACCCAGTAGTTATAAGTGAACACAAAGGAGAAATCAGTCCAGAACTGTCTTTAGAAGCAAGTCTTGAAAAATGAAAATCTTTCAGTTTTCAATCTGTGAATTATCCAACCCAGGCTCATTGGAAAAACATGTATTGTAGCAACATTTCTGGAAAATCATATTACGTTGTTTCTTGCACAATTCAGGACACATTCAAAGTGAAATGTCCAGTGTGTAGTTCTAAAAGTGAGCTCAGTTTTATTTGAAACAGATAAATGTAAATCTGGCGACATTTTATTATGTTGGTTGTTGTATGTATTGCATCAGTTATTAAATAACCGATAGGAATAAAATGTCTGGTGAGTGGTGCCCAAAGTTTGGTTTGAAAATAATGTACCACCTGCTTTAAACCCTACCTTAAACTTTCCAATGGTGTTAACAAAAGTAAACCTGGGATAAATACGCAATACAAATATTAGCAAAATAGCCAAAATGAATGACAAATAATGAATGACTGTCAATGGAGAAAGATGTTTTTAATATCCTTTGTTGATCCTGGATCAACATTTAAATCAACCAATCACAACTCTCTGAAGTCATCAGTATGTGCAGACCAAACAATGCTCAATCCATTTCAACCATTCCCTTGTTTTAATCCAAACAGTCCAACAACAGGTACAATTTTCCATCAGACTTCTTTGGCTTCCCCCTCTCTGTAACCAAAAGTATACCATAACCTTTAAAGCACACATGCAGACACCTGATGCCTCTATATCCATTTATTAAAGAAAGACATTCTAGGACTAATCTGTTAATACTGGTTTCATTTATGGAAATGTCACCTTTGTCTCTAAATTTTAAATTCAATGCTTTATGTAATGCCTATTATAACTGAATGTAAAACTATTTGCATTGGACATTCCTTGTTTGTTTATTACCCAAATGACCATAGTTAGATTTTTTTCTTATTGTTTTCTTATCACAGTATAGCGCAAACACATGCAATCACAGACAATGCACAGAGCTGTTGTGCCGAGGCCGTGTTGAAGACAGCCTAGAAATGCATTATGCATCAGCAATGTTCGCTGAATTAAAGAGGCAAGGAATCAAGCGGTGCACTGTGTCTCAGTTCACATAGATCACCTTAGCTTATTCTCACAGGCGTGTAATTTCCTCCTTGATGAAACACAAAATTAAATATGTGGCCCTGAGAGCAAATGAAAAAGAAATGGATGAGAACAGATATAAGCGCAGACAAGTGCCACTTGGAAGGAGCTACCCACAACACACAGCATAGTGCTAGACTTAAAGTGTTGATCTATCCGTATGATTGAGGGGTTATCTAGCCCTCTTGGCACAGCACAAACTGCACAACTATGGCCAGTTGCATAAACATAGGCACTATGTTAAGAATGTGTCTTTCAAACTAGTTAGATCAACTAGCAGTTAGCCAAGGGGTAATCAGACTTACTTTTTAGATTCACATTAGACCTATCTACTTTTTTGTAACTGACTTTAAAAAGTTATGACCAGTCTTGAAGAAAATAATTACTAACTTTTTAGACTAGTCTAAGCAGTTTATGCAACCCGCCCCTGATGTAGAGTGCTAAGAGGCATCATTACATTCACTTTATCAGATGCAGACAGCATTGATGTGTATCCTAGTGGAGTACTATCTAAGAGAACACCTTTTAGGTGGAAAAAGGGAGGTGAATGTTCAAAGCCTCATTATGTAAACACATTCTGGCTTAAACGCTTGGACTGTTAAATGTTTCTTAAGCAGACATACCAGTCCGGTATGTGCTTTTAATTTATGCTCTGCACCTAGAGATGAGCATGGTCTGCAATTAGAATTAATCCAGAGGCAAACTGGAGTTGGTGAAAATGAAAATAACAACGACATAGTTGAAAGGGCTCCAAGACTGAAAGCTTATAATGAATTCATTTTTAAAAGACACTTTTAGTTGGAACACTCATTTGTATGGTAAGACAATAAAATGAATTATCATACAACGTGACAGTTCATAAAAAAGTAAAAATGTCACTTTAAACTTGTATGAATTAATTTCAACAGTTAGAACACCAAAGGATTAAACATACTTTCTTAGCTACTTTTTTCCCATACAATGGAAGTTGAAGGGGACTAGGCACTGCTAATCTCCAAAAAGCATCAGCAAAGTGATCCACATGACTTGTGCACTATATTCAAATCTACTGGAGCAATAGTGTTAGAAAAAAGAAAAAGAAAAGACAACTAGGCATTCTTAGACAAAATTGCCCTGAAAATCTTGCTTGACTGTGGTCACCATTCATTTTAATTGTATGGAAAAAAGCTGGAAGGACATTCTGTATCCTAACATCTTTATGTCATATGCGTTTTGAATAACAGAAATGTCAATTTTGAACGAGTTATTCCTTTAAGGGGGCATAACACACACAGTTTCACCCAATCTCATGTTAATCTTGAGTACATATGGAGTAGTAATGCATGCTTCATATCTCCAAAAAGTCTTTAGGTTTATCATATAAAAGAAAACTACAGCTTTACAAAAAAAGCAGAGCTCCTGGAGACATGCATTATATATATATATATATATATATATATATATATATATATATATATTTGCACATCCTAACCCTAACACTGTTTACATAATGCTGGGTTCTTTACAAACAAACAAAGTTATCTTTACCTTACAGCCAAAAACACACTGGAGACATTCTTCCTGAGAAAGTCCCGTTCACTCTGGTCGATGCCTGCACGGGTGTGTTTTTCCGGGAGAAATACCCATTCTAGGACTTCCACCCTTGTCTACGTCATGTAGAGTCACGATCGAAAAAAAAACCTCTACAGAACTTGTACGAACCCGGAAGTACGATTTTTGGCACAGAAATACTCTGTCAAACATCCAAATTGTTTTTTGAAACTTTGTCCATGCTTAGCATGAGAATACAACTCTTTAACAGTGTAAACAACTCTGAATGCATGAAACAGCATTGTACACTCCAAATCATAAAGATTTCTACTTTCTCTACTGCTATAATTATTAAGCCGAACATGAAACAAACTGGAAGGCATTATCTCAGTGGTTGTACAGCCTAGAAGATTTTCTTTCTTTCTTTCCTTATTTCTTTTTTTCTGTATCATTGATGGAATGATAACTTTGTGGATTCTCAGAGACTGGGCTCATATGAAAAGGAGTTCTCAAAATGACTCCGTGGCAGCTGTTATCTGTGTTGCCATAGTAACCAATAAAGCCAGAGGTCTTCAATTTTTTGTTCCTCTTATGAAACCTTTTATTATGTCTTGTATGTATATGTGTGAATAGAATTTGAAATATAATTAATTTATGTATTTACTTATTTTGCTGCATCCCTCAGCAGTAATATTATTTTACCATTTGATTACAGTAATAGAAGGTATAACATACTGTATATATCAGTAACAGTAACCTTCAAGAATCGGCTTAAAACCCATCTCTTCTATCTTTATTTGACCCTCTAACTTTAGCCCTCACTGTTCTAATTCTATTCTTAAAAAAAGAATAGAATAGAATTCTAATCTTTTTGTATTCTATTTTCTTTTTTTTAATTATACAATTATATATAATAAAAAAACTCTAACACTAACTTGCTCTATTCTTTTTCTATTCTATGTGTTTTCTTTTATTTATTATATTATTTAAAAGCCCTTGCTACATGTATTGCGTTTAAGCTAACTGAGACTTGTTGTAGCACTTATATATCATTGCTCTTTTGTTGTATTTTAATTGCTTCCATTGTCCTCATTTGTAAGTCGCTTTGGATAAAAGCATCTGCTAAATGACTAAATGTAAATGTAAATGTAACAGTATACAATAAGGTCCCATAGTTAATGATAGTTATTACATCATAACATTCACTAACAATGAGTAATACATTTGTTGCAATGTTTATTCATCTTTATTTAAATTATTAACAGATGCAACTTTTACATTTTACTAATGTATAAATGTTGAAATTAACATGAACTAAGATTAAAATATCTCATGTTGTTAACTGAGATTAATAAATGGAATCTTAATGTAAAGCGATGCATACATCACACATACATTTAAGTTCCTTTTATGAAGCCAGGATTATTTTAGCCAGGATAATTTTATTGTGTCTTGTGTGTGTGTGTGTGTGTGTGTGTGTGTGTGTGTGAAAGGAATTTTAATCTGCATATATCAGCAATAACATTCATCTAACATCAATCTATTCGAAAACATAATAAATTATATCATATATTAGATGACAAACACATCACAAACACAATTATACAACTCTGATCAGCATAAAAAAACGATATTTATCTTACAAACATGTTAGTAGCAGAGATAAGAATCAACAAGCAACTAGGTGGTGATTCATGTCAGTGACATGTTGTTCTCCCTCAGTGTCTAATGGGAGTGTTGTTAGATTGGAGGAGGGTCCTGCAGAGTCTTGTATGCACAGCTGTAGGGGTACGTCCTTTCTTTCTTTTGTGATGTCCAGTCACCAAGGCCAGAGCTAAAATTACTACAGATGCAAACCAATTATCGACCCTTCACAATTCTACACAGGTTCTCTGTTTGGCAGCTGTTTCGAGAGCTGTGATGGACAAAAGAAAAAGAGATGTATTTTGCCCGGATCCTTTGGATTGGAGTATGCAGGTCACGAATAAGAATCAAATCTCACAGATCCATGCTACTGCACTTCAAGAACTCTCCAGCGGCTCAGGTGTTTAGTGGTACAAGACTGTGTACGTGGAATTGCAGATGTGATTTCAAAGCAAATTTATGAGAAGGCAGGGCTGCTCGAAAATCTTTAGACTAAATCACTTTTAATTAGGCAAGGAAAAAGCATAAGTTGCCTAAATACATATTTTACTGGAAGAACACAGATGCTTTTGTCAATAGATTTATAGACTGCTGTTCTGTTGTAGTGCTTGATATGGATTAAGAGTTTTAACACTGTTTC